>NW_010173483.1:0-33318 GCF_000695765.1 Mesitornis unicolor | reverse complement strand
TATATTATATTATAAAAAACTCAGTTTTTGACTGTCTCTCAATCTGGACCTTATCTACAGATCTGAAACTTTTACTGTTAAAAAAGAACAAAATGAAGAAACAGAGAAAGGAGGTCATGAATACTTTTAATTTCCCTAGAAGTGTTTTTGCTCTCATGAGACAGCGTGTAAGTCTTGAGTTGTGAGCAGAGCTCCCTAAAGCTGTGAGACAAAACTGTTCACAGGGAAAGAAGCAGGCTAACTCATCCATAAATGCAAGTGGTAAGCTTCAGATATTTTGTGAAATCTCCTTCGTGATTATGAGTTCACACGTTTGTGCTTACTTGACCTTGCAACTTGAGTGTGAAGTGAGTAGTTGTGGGGATTAATGCGGAGCTAAGCAGAGACGTTTATAGAAGAAAGCTTCATTCCAAATACAGTTCCTTAACTCATAATCTTATTCTTATGGTATTTTGGTCACTATGGTGATGAGAAGGCTATATAATTAAATAGATAGCTAAACAAAGTTAGGTTTGTGTTAAGGTGCTTAAGGGACTGAGGAGCTGAGAGCACTTTTTGTTCAATCTCACCAGCTTTGTTGCAGCTAAATCTGCTGGAGCCGCTGTCTTGGAGCCCTACGTTGCATTTTTAAAAGTGGATTAAGCCCAAACAATTGGAAATGTTTAGGCATTTCATCCTTTCTGGATTCAATGGGATGCATCACAGCTTTTTTGAGAACTCAACAAGGAATTAATTTGAGATATTTAAGTATCAGATAATCCAGTTAACTACATGCCAGTTTATTGGATTTCCAGCCCTGGTCAGAACTATGGAAAAGCTGATACGTTATTTGATTAGTGAAGACACAGAGGATAGCAATGCAATTATAATGTTTGTCAGCATGGCTTTATTGAACATAGGTCTTGTCGAACACTTGATCAAGGGAAATTGGAAAGCTTTGTGCATAAATATACCAAAGCATCTTTCAAATGTTTGTAATTAGTATTGAGCAATATTTTGAACAGTAATGAGCAATAGATCCTGTAAGTAGATATGCTTCTCTGTAGAAGCACTTTCAAGTGATTAAGAACAACAGAAACAGCATTCCTGTAGCTAACAAAATGACTTTTTGGCATTTTACAAGATTGGCACTGAGCCCAGCACGAGTCAACAGTGTCATTAATGATCCAAAAGTAAATATGCAATCACAGCTGATAAAATTTGTGGGTGTCAAAATGATGAACCACCTATAAATAATGATGAAGACAAGACATTTAGAGAGGGCAATTTTGACTGCTTTTCAGCCAGACCTGTGCAAATGGTCCTTTTATTACTGAGAAATGCAATCTGCTGCCTCTAGGAATGTGGGTAATTCTTGGAGAATAGATGATAGCGTGGTTTTAAAACACTGACTCTGAAGATGATCTTGTGGCTGTAAGTCTGAGCAGTTCAGTCTGCGCTGGTAGTCACAGACTGGGAGTTGTGAGTGTGTTGCAGTGGGTGTCTGATCGACCTTTCAGGTGTGTTGGGAGAGGAGCAGTTGGCTAAAAGAACATCTTAGCTGGGAGCATTGGGCAGCCCCACACTGGTTTCTTTTGGTGTCAAGATATGGATAAACTAATCATGGCAGGAGAAGCAACACATAAAATGATTTGAGGGCTGAGGAAACACTTTTGATAAATGATTTAATGAGCTCAGTCTCTTCAGTTTGTCAGAAAGATGATTAAGAGGTGACCTGATTGCACCCCAGAAGTACGTTCTCCACAAGAAATGGCAAAGTAGTTAAGATGCTATTTAAATTAACAGCAGCATAGCAAGAACCAGTGTTAGATGGCAAAGGAAAACTCAGGCAACAAGATCTCAGTTTTTAACAGAAATAATTATGGTTGCAGCTAAGGAGAGGAGGAACTGAATTCTTGATGTCTCAAAGCAAACTCCAGATCCTCTCTGTGAGAAAAGCTGTTACCAGAAGTTGCTGGGCTTTCACCAAGGGTAGCAGTGAAATGACAGATGCTCAGGGGTGATAGGTGAGAAACCCTTTCTGGCATTCACAATTACAGAGCCTTTGCACTTCAAGGCTTACTTTAAGTCCTGGCTCAGCATCCTAAGACAACACGGGTGTTTGGGGCAGTGTCACCACTGCTGTAGCTGTAGACTGTGAAAAGAGCTTCTATAGTTCATTAAAATTGCTTAGAGGAGTGCCATAACAGTTATCTCATCACACTTCATCCTGTGATATCCTAAAACAGCTTCCTGTGATATTCCTAAAACAGTACAGATGGGGAAAACCATGTGTGAAGCACCTGGCCACACAAAGCAAGCCAGACCTGGGACCCCACTTGCCAAGTTAAACCACCTTGGCTCTGTCGTGCCTGTGTGCACCCCTCTGCAGGGCTGGTTTTAGGACATGCACTGCAGACCTGGCTTTTAACCACCTTTCTTCTGTACATGTCCAAGTTGGTCGCTCATCAATTTGGTGCTTATGTGCTTCTTAATGCTTCTCTCCAAGCAGAGATGCTTTCAGACTGTATTTCATTTTATATATCTGTGTAAAATGATTCTTTTTATAGCCGAAGCCGCTCAGCTTCACAGCAGTGGAGAGCTCTACGCTTCTATTTCATTACTCTCTCCCTAGAGCTTAGATATAAAACCTTCCTGTTAGTTGCTCTTAATGTAGTCACAGTCTGTTGCACTATGTTAACTTGTGAACGCATTGTCTAGCAGATGCATTTTTATGCTAAAAGAAGACAGGAAGGGATGGGGAGAGGAAGGGAGAAAATAGTGTTAATGGAAGCAGCAAGACAGGAACATGTCAGAAATAAGAATAAACAATCTTCAGTGCTGCAGCAATCCCTCTTTTGCCTAACTTCTGACCACTGTGGTTCAGGTCAGAGTCTTTTCAGTGACTCCAGTGGCCTTTGGATAAGATCCTCTGTTCTGAAGTTGAGTCCCAAACTCCTGTAAGTAAATAATGTATTTTAAGCCATCCACTCAAGTGCACTTCTGCTCCCTTGAAGGGCCACTGGGAATGACTCGCTCTGTCAAATATCATAGAGTCATAGAATAATAGAATGGTTCATGTTGGAAGGGACCTTAAAGCTCATCCAGTCCAACCCCTGCCATGGGCAGGGACACCTCCACCAGCCCAGGCTGCTCAAAGCCCCATCCAGCCTGGCCTTGGGCACTTCAAGGCCAGGCTGGACCTTCAGGTCATGGAGCTGAAAGTGTCTGCTCTTTGCTGCTGGCAATAGCAAGTTACATTTAAATAGCAAGTTACATTTTCACTGGAGTAGGTACCACCATGTTTGTTGGAACTTCAGCATGAAGGTTCAATACAGCAATTCCCAGGTGTTTGAATGGTTGGTGAGCCCTAGCACACAACCCATCATTGCCACAGGGGCTTGTTCAGAAAAAAAAGCTCCAGTGATCCATGCAGAGGAAACAGAGAGATAAGGCCATGCTGAAAGCTGTTTGATGTACCTGGTTACTCTTTCTCAGAGAGAGTGGTTTCCCAACATGTTCACTGCTTTTTGTCTGGCACACCACTGCTTTAACTGCATTGAAACAGCATGTTTTTAGGGTGCACTTTGTGGCTTAGTCCTGGATTTCCACTTGTATCTATTCTGGAAGATGACTAGGTCTCTCTTAAGCAAAAAAGGTCAAGAATTCCTGTTTTAAAGTATCTTTTAGGTGTCAAGTAATGCCATGAAAAAAACCTCACTATGTGACATAGTTCTTGGAAGCATGAGGAATATTGAGGTGCGCGTTAATCTTGCACAAAGAATTGTGCTTCACCTGAACCAATGACTCCTCTCTCTGTTAGAGTTACATTTTATTCTTTTGTCATTCTTCTGCTGGGGGTGTCCTAGTCATCAAGCACTTTGGTGCTGGGAAAAAAGAGACAGGTTTAAAAAATTATTATGGGCACAACGAAAGAAGAGGAAAGGGAAGGAATGTGGGGGTCAAGGCTCAAATATAGGTTTGGAGAGAACTGCAGGAGTACAGTAAGCAAGGCATCAATGATGATGCCTGTTGCTTCCCAGGGGCATCCAGGAAGCCAGCTTGATGCCACCCAGAGGTGCTGTGCCTGGATACCTGAGAGGTTGTCTTCTCCATCAGTTTTCCTCCTCTTGATGCTTAGAGAACAAGTTTGGCCAGGGTTAGGAAGAAGTCAGTGAGGTGACACCACAGCCTTGAATGGGACCTTGAACAGGAAGAAGGTAAATACAGAGGGTAGGGGAGCAGCAGAGCCAGGATCAGGGATTTAGGGAGGAGCCAGGGAGCAGAACCACGTCTGGGAGTATTCAAGGTTGCAGCCTGGAGCTGAAACACTCAGGAGGTTCAGTTAGCACTTGAACTGTCACAGGCACCTTCAAGTGTGGAGGTAGGAGGACAGTAGAAGTTCAGAAAAGGCCAAATCGTCCCTTCCATCCCCCAAGGAGGTTCTAGGGTGTGTGTTTACAACTTAAGAAGAGGATGGAGGAAATGGAAAAAGCTTTGAGTGATTCCAGTGAATCAGGCCCAAAGGCAGTTTTAGAGATGCATCAAATGCAAAGACTTCAAAGAGGAGCATTTAGGAGGTGCACATTAAGCACAGCTTTGGCCCCAAGCGCTTTGCAGTCTGTTCCAGCAGCTTTATTGACTGTACAGACTCACGGGCAAGGCTGTATATCGTTATAAGCCAACACATGGTGGACTTTTATGCGCACCTTGTTGGGAAGAGGCCAGGTCTCCTAGAACAGATCCAAAGTAACAAGTCCCTTCTGAAAAAACTTGGCTCTTATCACTCTGTTATTTTTATTGGTTCCCTAAAATCCTGAGTGCTTCAGAGCAGAAACAGATGGGCAGAGATGCCCGTCACTACAAACTTGCATTTTAATGATAAATATAATGCAGTTTTTGGAGAATGAGTAGAATAGATGGCTTGGAGGTTACAAAAGACAGTTTTCACAGGAACATAAAAACATCTGTGTGCCATTGCTGCTATATCATTTTATCCGTTTAACTACCTGGCTTGTGTTTTTTTAATTTACTTTAAGCCAAAAACAACAGGATTTTACATTGAAGGCTTAAAGATCAGAGACCCACTAACAAACCTAATTTATCCCCTATAAATATGACCTTAACATGGGAGCTCTAAAACAGGATGCAGTTTAGCCTTTAGGCACTTAATTTTCCCCAGAAATCCTTCTAAAGCTGGGATGGTTATAAAGGTATTATCAAGGTTCATGACCTTTCCTGAGAAATCTGCATCCAATTTGAAGCAAACCTGGGCTGTTCAACAGGTTTGCAAGAAACAGGAGTAAAGCTCAACAGAAAGTTCATGGTTTTTATGAACAGTGCTTTTTGGAAGCCTATCTCTAAAGGAAATTCAAGTAATTTTTGTTTGCTAAAAATCAAAGGAATTGGCAACACCAAAACCAGGTGACTATAACTTATCAATTCCAGACTTCCTGCTTTTACCTTTGGGTTTCAGTGAAGTTTGAGTATTTTATATTATTACTTATTAATCCACTACAGTAACATGTACTTAGCAGTTAAAGAAAAGTACATTCTAGACAGTACAGAGAGTTGACAACTATTTCCAGATGGCTCAGGCAACAGATATGGTGTTATCTCTGTTGAGATACAGGACACACCAAGATGAAGTGAGGTCTCTCAGGGTCTCACAGAAAAATCTGCGTTAGTTATGGGAGCTAACTCCTAGTCTGGTGTGTTGAATCCTCCGGGTTGTTGTCAGCTTGAGTGTCTGTAGGCAGGCCAGTGTGTGGGTCTGTTGTCACTGTGTGTAACGTAGGAAGTCTGACATTTTCAGAAAGTGTTTGGCTTAATTCTCACTTGGTGTAGAGAAATCCAACATTTCGGGATGTACAGCAGCCTCACACTGAGCATCAGGAAGTCCACAGGTGTAATAAAGTCTCAAATTCCACACAGTCAAAAAGTCCAGGAAGGAAAGCAGGGTATCTGCAGTGAAACTGTGGCCTTGTGATAGCCCCATCAAACCTTGAGTGTCTTTGGTTGCTAAAGCAAACCTAGCCAGATGTCACACAGAATCACTGCTGAGGCAATGCTAGCCACATTCAGGGATCTTATCTGTGGTTGTTCCTCGCTTCATCACCAGCCGTTGCAAGAGGATGCTGCAATTGAAAGTGCTTGAAGCTGTCAGAGCACTCAGTGCTGAGGTAATTCAAGGACCAAGTGGTTTGGACTCTTTAATTGGTTTTGTACTGCTGTTTTGAACAATGCTTTGCGTGGCCCTGGCTGTTCTCCCTCTGAGGTGGAAGTTCAGCTCTCGCAGGCAAATACAGCGGCCTTGTCCTCTTACTCACACCATGCTTCGTAATGTCACCAGTCAATTTTAGAGACTGGCAGGCAGCAACAAAGCGCAGGCCTTGACTTCACACAAGCAAAGCAAGCAGCTGCTGATGGCTTTGTTCTGTTCCTCTCCCTTCCAGGAGAGCTGTGTTGTGATCGAGTCAGCCTGATGGCTGCAGCAGAGCCTTTCTCCATCACAATATGGCAGGGGTCAGCTCAAGCCACAGAGTCCTTAACAGCTCTGGGAAGGATGTCAGAGGTTCACAGCATGGTTTGGGTTGGAAGGGACCTTAAAGCTCATCCAGTCCAACCCCTGCCATGGGCAGGGACACCTCCCACCAGCCCAGGCTGCTCAAAGCCCCATCCAACCTGGCCTTGAACACTGCCAGGGAGGGGGCATCCACAGCTTCCCTGGGCAACCTGGGCCAGTGTCTCACCACCCTCACAGTAAAGAATTTCTTCCTAATAGCCAGGTTCTGCCTCCCAGGATGCCATCAGTCCTGCTCTTGCATATGCAAGAGCTGATCCTGAAATGAGCAAGGCTGTACCAAGGTATAGTTAACACTCATAAGATCATGCCTCATGCAACACATAGGTGGGGAAGAAGGCATGCGTGCACCTTTTGTATAACACTTGCTGATTGAAATCTTGACTTAGGAAGAAATCGAGGAAGATGGTGAATGGAGAATGTCTCCAAAGTCCAACATATAATAGAAAATAGGTAATAGAAAAATATAAATAGTTGTGTAGTTCAGCTGGTCAGCATATGTCCCTCTGCTTGAGGACCAAAGCAAATCTGAGCTCCAGGTCTGTACTATTTGATTTTAAAAGCTAGGTTTAGTCTGTGATTTGGACATGTGTCTGTCTGAGCTGGTTTTGTGGTCAAGGGAAATCTAATCAATGCAGTCCATGGAGCCTAGAGAGCAGTTCAGCTGAACAGATTTAAAGAGCTATTTTAGGGTAAGGTCTATAAGTTTCAGTGAGTGCAATGCCATTACTGTCAATACAGCCTGAGCCCAAACAGGAGTTTGTGCAACCTGATTTGCACTGCAAGACTTTTAGGAGCAAAGTGGTGATAAAGAGGAAATGGATCAAACACCTCTCTAATCTAGATGCCTAAAATCTCATAAAATTGGGATTTAAAAGACTGAATCCAGACCACTTGAGGATCAGGAATGCCTTTTAGCAGTTGCATGGTCAACACATGGTAAATTTAGGTCTGAACCTGCTTGAGTGCTTCTGGACCAGCTCTCATACAAGTAGCCATTTGCACAGCATCACCTTCCACTTAAGGGGAAAAAGGAGGACATGAGTGAGGCAGCTCTGTGCTTATTCAAGTGAAAACTTGCACATCCTAACGACGACAGTGAAGTTGAATTGCGTCCAGATCTTGGATTGATTTTTCACACATCTCAGTCCTGCCACTCCCCAGTTCCCTGCAGTCTCTCACTGCACACACAAAAATTGATGCTTCACTCTTTCTTAGCACCTGTGTGCCAAAACTGTGAAAGCATTGGATGTAGAAAGGAGCTAAACAATGCTCTATAACATTCTTTATAGTGCTATTTAATGGTTAACTTTTATAATGTTTTTTTTTTCCTAGACTGTGGCTGTGATGGGGCTATGTGATGTTTTTTTCATGCTCTAAAAGCTGTTTATCTCTCAGATACTTCTCCTTTTGCACTGTTAGGTTGGTTTCTTGCCATTTCAGCAGCAGTACTGATGTTATTGAAATGTGCAATTTAATACCTTGTAATTGAAGCAGAATTGGGAGAGATGAGTTTTTGGAAGTGGCAGTCCTGAGATCCGTAGGTCTCTCCTTGATCAGCAGCTTCCCGAGAGAGAGAGAGATATATTTTGCTGTCGTATCTATGTCCATTGCAAAGTTTTGCCCTGTGACTTTTACTCACTATATATTTCCCTTAGGCATTTAATAATTTATAGTAATAAAATATATATAATGTATGGTATCCATGTATATGATAAGTACATGTAATCACATAGGCTGGTTTCAATTTCGGGACATGGCTCAGCGGGCATGGTTGAGTTGTGTTGATGGTTGGACTTGATGATCTTGGAGGTCTTTTCCAACCTTGATGAGTCTATGATTCTGCAATTTGTCATCGCAGTTGACAGTGCACCTCATAGGGAGGATGAGGCCAAATGCAAGTCACCCTCACACCCAGAGCTTGTGGTAAACTGGGACTCTGTAGGGGAGAGGTATTTGTACAGGGCCAGGAGGAAATCTGTTGTCCTTGAAAGGAAAAACTGAGTTTTTCAACTATGGATGCAATGCTAATGGGGGGAGAGAGACTAATACGCCATGAGCTGGCATTTCTGTTAATCCCAGGATTTTTTAGATCTGGCAGACTTTAAGGAATCTGTTTAATAGCGTAAATAAACACTGCTTGAGCTGAGGCAATTGTAACTTCACAAGAAACACCTTGTTTTTATAGCACTCTCCATTTTCAGAAAAGCTGTGTGATGCTGGTGTGTCCTGCCAAAGAAAGAAAATTCAGAAAGAAATCCAGCCTTTTAATTCCTTTTGGCTTACCCCAACAAGGACCTGGTTTTGAGGTTCATGAAAATAAATGTGTAAGTGCAAATGTTATTTTCCTGCAAAAAAGGGGAAAAAAGGGGAAGAGAAAAAAGGGGGGAAGGGGGAAAAAGGGAAAAGAAAGGGGAAAAAAAGGTGGAAAAAGACACCTGCTGCAATTCAAATCACCGATTTAGATGCACTGTAACTGCTTACAAGCCCACAGTAAATGGGCTAATTTCCAGAGGCGATGATAAATGTAGTTGCTTTTCTGGAAGAGGCTTGTTACCCAATAATATATGTCTTAAACCTGAGACAATATTGGTTAAGTTGACTGAGTGGAATTTGGTATCCAGCAGAAATGCATCTATTTGATGAAGCACTTCAGAAATAAATTAACAGCTTTTCCTTGACTCTCCTATTGACATTTCCTGCTCAGTAACAGCAAAATCAAAACAAGAACATTCAATTCTGTCAGAGTGAAATATTTGGCACCAGTGCAGCCTGAAAAGAAATTTGGAAGTGTTTTTCTTAGGATGGAAATTCTAATTTTCAGCAACCTTGTTCATATTTCTAATGATAACTTGAATGAGAATTAGAATGTTGCAACAAGCCCTACATGCAAAATCTCTGTATACCTGCTGAATACGAATGTATTTGAATGCCATAATGGAATTTGGCTTTATTAGTCACTCTGCAGAGAATATGATAGATGCTGAAGTCTAGCCAACTTCTGTTAGTACTGATAGGTTTATCCATGCTTAGGCTGATCAGTGTCGTAAATGTGCTAGAGAGATGCATAGGATTAGAGGCTTTGACCTAATTTGATGTATTCCACCTGGACTGTGTTATACACATTTGAGCTTTTTTTTTAAGATTTAACAATTTATCAGTGTCAATTAGAGATAGTGTTGCAATACCCATTCCCCTAATTTCGGAGAAAAATGTGAGATTTGCGCAGCTTTCAACCTCAATGTTAGACTTAATTCAGCTGCGAGTGAGATTTCACAGTCTGCTTCAGGGGTCAGATGCTTCCCTCTCCCTTTGGCACTGTGAATCTCTTCTACAGCTTAAAGTACTTACTGTGTTCCCACAGATACTTGCAACTTGCTAAAAGTTTGTAAAAATCTGAGTATCCCAAAGCACTTATTACTGACCCCCGTCCTTAGACAGTCCTTAAATAGTCCCCATTTAACTCCAAGAGCAAATTTCCATGAGCTCCAAGCAACTCTAAGGCAGGACTCAGATGCCTGCACACAGTTATCTGGTGTGACTGCCCTCCATGGGTGTCTGTGGGTGGCTACCAGCGATGATACAGGAGTTATGAGAGGCAACAGAGGCTCTAGAGGCTGGGCAGGAGACGCCCACACTGTCTGAGATTACAATAGGTGCTAAGATGTTTTAGGCAGCTGAACTGGGAGATGAATAGGGCTGTGCATTTCAGTTCTTGCCACATTTGTTAGTTAAAAATGTTTTTGAAAAGGTCTTTTCCCTCCCATCTCATCTTTTAATTTGTTCTTGCAGTTATCAGGCAGAACTCATGCAGCCAATTTATATTTTATGCATCCTATAACAGTAAGATTTATTTCCATAGCCTGTAACTAGATCTGGCCAGATGTTTGGGAGAGATGTTTGGGGTTTTTTTCTTTTGGTTTTGTTTTTTTTCCCTCAAATTATCAGTAGGATCAAACCAAACCCGGAATCAGGGTATGTCTTGGTGAAAACTTGACCTAATCTGGTTTTCACTCATAACTGTGACTCATCTGTAATTCTCTTGAAGTGATGAGCAAGTGAGACGGTAGCTCTGCCACCTGTTCTGGCTCCCTCAGCTCGTTTGTCTTATTTCTTATTTGTTGTGATAGTTTAATTAGAGGCAGAGAGACTCATCCAGTGGGGGATTAATTCCTCCCCTTCCCATTTTAGCATCAACTGAATTGCTCTCTGGAGACGGCTATCTCTTTCCATTGCCTGGGAAACTCATTTAGGCCAGACTCCAAATTTAGGGTAGCGAAATGTCCTCTAAGGGACTTGACCAGGGTTTCTCGGGGGGGGGCGGGGGTCAGTGGCAGAGGAAGAAGCGAAATATGTCTCTGCTGCAATTCAACACACTTTGCCATGCACTTTGCTTGAAAGCAGACAAACTTGTATGTCCAGCATGAAGAAGCCTCTCAGAAATATCTTTCACATGGCAATTTTTATCTGGAGAGTGAAAATCAGAGAAGAGTTTTGTTTTGTTTTTAATTTGTGTAACATGCCAGGATCATATCATGGAAACAAATCAGTGGTGAAATACTGGAGGGGGCTGAATTCAATTTAGGGAATGGAATCTGATTTTATGTAATATTAACATCTGAGGTGAATATAACTTATCAAATACAAGGCAATTTCAGTTCGTTAAAAGTATACGTTCACTCATCAAAACACACTATCATGGGAAAACTAACAAATATGAAAACAGACTCATCAGGACCATAGCTGCAATTGAGTAAAGGATCCTGTTGTTAATCTGTAACACATCAGTAGTTCAGTAAGCACACATCATAGACACTGTAGATAACGTGATTAACACCTATATATGGGCACTCAGACTCATTACTGTGCTGACTTTTTCCATTTAAACACACTGAGTTATCACCTCATTCCTCAAAGGCAGCATTCACACCGTTCTTAATCACATCTGGTTAAGCAAGAGTCAACATTAAGGTGATTCATCAAAGTTACAAGGCAGGAAAAGTGATTTTTTTTTTATTACTTGCTGCAGGTTTTGCAGGCTGGCCCTACAGCCCAGATCAGTTCTGATGCAGAGATCATGTCAAGTTTTGGATACCAGGACCAGTGATGTCCCTTTTCAATTGCAAAACTCCCAGCTCAGTTTCTAAATTGATTTATGTGCCTGGGAGCATTGCGAGGTGTGCAGGCAGGATGCGTGACTGAATCCTACTGAAATTGGTTGCAGTTCTGAAGTGGCTCTGCACTGTCTGTAACCAAGATCTGCATCATGTACAGTCTGAACTCCCACCAAATGTAAGCAAGAAAGACCTAATTGCAGTTCATGCACCATCAGGTAAAGAGTCCTGTCCATATGAGAAACAGCAAAAAGGCCTAAAGAAGACCTTGTTAAGGGCAAACCTTTAGCTGCTGGAAATTAGCCCAGCTTGATTATATCCTACATGCTTTGGTTGTCAAATACCAGCTGAAAACCTGACCCTGTAGCTGAAAGCACCCTGTTCTACTTGCTTTTTCTGGGCTATTAGCTGGCTTAGCCTGTCAAGCTGAGTACAGCCAGCTAATGAAAGCATCTCTCTCTGGAGGGGGTTATGCCTTTCTGTTGAAAGAAATATTCTCCTGTGCACGTCTCACAAGGCAGTTTGGAGATAACCATCCTTATTGCTTCCTGATGTCTGGGTGAAATGGGTTCACCTGCCTTAGGGCAGACAGCTTCCTAAACCACTCATGCATTTGCAAATGCTTCAGGTGGAAGGGACAGCAATAAAATGCAGCCAGGAGCATTCGGTGGGAAGGAAATGAGCTGCACCACCTTTGCGTGCTCTGCATGAAGTGGGACACCTGGACAGATCGGTGTCCCCAGAGAGATGATGGTGCCTGTGGTTCCCTGGAGGATTGGGGCTTTTTGTGTTGGACTATGCTGAAACAGAAATAACATACAATTTCTTTGTATACATAGCCCTTATCTTTGTGATATCTTTCCATTAACCTTGTATTTTAATGATTATGAATTGACCTATGTAGAAAGGTCCAGAAATTGTCCACTGCTGGTATCTCTAGCTCAAAATTGCCTTACTTGAGGCAAATCTGAGCTACTGACAATCACAGAATCACAGAACGTTAGGAGTTGGAAGGGACCTCGAAAGATTTTCTAGTCCAACCCCCCTGCCAGAGCAGGATAAACACCCATTGCATCTAAGTCATATCCCTGTCTTAATTTCCCAGCTTATCTTATTGATTTCAGCTTGGTTAACTACATCAATAAATCATGCCATTGGATGCAAAAATGCTAATACATGCAACCACAATGGTTTTCAAGTATTAACTCACAGAGGCAGCTAAAAGCCCCAAATAACTGCTCTATCCATCTGAAATTGCTCCTCCAATTTTGCAATGACCTTGCAATGCATTTTCCTCTTACCTCTGCTCCGGGCTTGCATTGTGCATTGTATATTGTTCCTCACCTACTCTCACAGTGTATTTGAAAAGAAATCAAATGTTGCATAGGCGAAGAACCAGGCATCTTGTAATCATATTTCCTATTGATTGGGAAATGCTGGAGAAATAAGCAATTGAAGGTGTCTAAATGGAGTGAAATGCCACCTGGTGATCATCACAATTAATATACCACTGGGACCATAATAATTAGGAGGTGCTATGCAGCACCACAGCACTGTTATCCAAATGGCTTCTGGTTTAATTTCACAAGTGGTTCTGTTTTGTCACTTTAGCAGAGTGGCACGGAGAATTGGGGAGGGAATATATTAATATTCCCCATCCCTTCTTCTTTCTTGCCCCAAATCCTTCTGTTAGTAAGGCAGATTCAAAGTGAGCCAGAAAAGAGTGACTGGAGGTCTCAAATTTTGATTGTTTATTTTATTTTATTTCTAATGCTAAGCATCCAAGACTCCTACTGAATCATAAAAATATGTTTCAGATTGCTTTTTTGTTCAAGGCTTTGTTAGTATTTTGTTGTGTAGGACTGTTGTTGTTCGTGGGCCTTTGCAATCTTTGTGATCAAATATTGCAGATAATGAGTCCCAGTGACACTGTGGCTTGGTAATGGTTGCAATTTTGCTTAAAGGTCTTCAAACCCTTCCTAGTTTTCCAGAGATTAATTCAGTCACAGAAGCCACCTTTTGTTTGCATGTTCTCCCTCTGGAAAGAGAAAAGACCAGGACGACCATAAAGATGCCAGCTTCAGTTACTCAGCCCTATGCCTCTTCCATGGAAGCGGTTAGTTCCTTTTTTGGTTTACATCCTTGAAGCTTGGTTTGTATTTTTGAGCTGCCACACTGCTGCCATGAAAAGGGAACAAAAATGAATGAAGTGACCTGTTATCTGTGGTTGCACAAATTTCTTCTTGCCTCTTCTAGACACCGGCACTCTGATCTCAACTCTCTCCTCTACCATTTCCTGATGATAAGCATTGATGTTCAAATGACCCAGAGGCTTATGTCTCTCTGTAAGCTTTGGGGCCTGAAGAATTTTTGTTCACTGACCTTAAAATAGCTGTGAAATGGATTGGTCTTTATAGCCACAGAAGCACTCTTTGGTCACCAGATACAGCAGGTACCGGAGCAGCTTCTGTTGAGTTTTCTCACTACAAGGGGCTCCAAACACCAGGCTCCACCAGCCTTAAGTTGTTGGGCTGCACACAAGAAAATTGAAGACATTAGACCTGTTAATATAAGGGGTCTTTAAAATTTGTGACTGCTCTTATTTTCCAAGGCTTCTGGTAATCCTGAACTCATAGAGGCCACAGCGGTTTTGCTGGCTGCATCTTCTCATGGTCTTTGTGAATCATAGAATCATGGAATACCAGGTTGGAAGGGACATTTGTGGTGCATCTTTCCTTTGAAGCTTGGAGGGAATAATAGCAGTAGGTCTGTAAAGAAGCTGTGAAACCTGTCCTGAGCTCAGTACCATCCCCGAAAGTCTGCTTTCTAGCAGTCATCTCAAGGGAAGCGAGATTACATTTGGTGACTCACTGTGAAAAGGCTCTCAAGGAGTCCCAGGAAATGCTCTTTGAAAAGCTGGGTGCATCAAACAGCTGCAACAGAAAACGAGTCCATTTAGCTTTGATGTTTTTTGATGCCAGACCAGTAATTTCATTGTTGGCCTTGTTATGGCAGCAAAGCTTGTATTAACAGGGCATAATTTACTTTAAAAAGGAGAGCAAAAATGTTTACTGTCTTCTTGGTAATGCAATTGGCCTGTTACATGATCATCTATCCGGCATGACAGCATCTCTTACTGCCATGCAGATTTGTTATTCAAGCGAATTTTATGTAGGTGCAGGAGGGGAGGGGGCGTTCTTTCTTTTAATGTACACCTATAATTTATTTAAATCAGAGCTTCCCTGCAGGGAATTAAAAATAAAATCTTCATATTTACTGTGTTGCACGGGGAGATTTTGCAGAGACAGCCTCGTTTCTTGTCTCCTTAGAGATAGCACTGGCAGTGTGGGACTTGCTGTGTCCCTCTGAGAATTACTGAAATTGCCACACATTAAGGCTGTTTGATCAGTGGAGCGATAACTTGGGTTTAGAAGCATTTTCCCTAGGCCTAAAATATTAACAAAGGCTATTCCAGTTTATGTCAATACTTTCTTGTTGGAGGAATGGTGAGGAGCAGGGAGAAGGCTTAGGGACTCTTTAGCTTTTCCTTTCTCCAGTTAGACCAATTTCTGCCGGGGGGAGGCCGCATGGACTCTTGGTATCCTAATATATACAGGACCAAGATCATACTTAGAAGAAAAACAACTCCCAGGGGTGAGCTATGGCTTAGACAGATCTGTTCCTCTCCTGAAGGTGCATATTTCCTCCAACTCTGCAGTGAATTTTCTCTTTGGATAGGGGGATCCTTTTTAGCTGGAATGAGCTGTCGCCATGGTGTGGATCTTTACTTGCAGACAGCCCTAGGCTAGGCATCATACCAAAAAGGTGGTGCTGTTCCTTGGGCTAGAGAAACTGCCACTAATTCTGTGCAGAGCTGTTCAGTTCAGTGCTAAGAGAGGTCTCTTTGCAAAGCAATGCATCATATGTACTTAAGCTGTGGAATGGCTTCCTACAAGACGTGGTGGATGTTAAAAATTTACATAGATTCAAAACAAGACTGAGAATTTTGTGGTAGATGAAAACTTAAATCCATCAATGCCTATTCAATTTTAAGACAACATCCTTAATGCAGAAAAAGCTTAAGCTGCAAAGTGATGGAGAGTGTTTGGCTATGTTTTTGCCTGTTCTTTCAGTCTTCCTTGAGCACCTGCTGGCTGAGATGAGTGAGGAGGTAAATGTGCCTGTGGTCATGAAGCTTACAAACCAGAAGCTATTATTTGCTTGACAGGCTGGATATGACCTTGTGTGGGTCCAAAATACTGCCTGTCTTCCTTATATTCATGTTCTGGCAAAAGGAACTGAATCATCTAAAGCAGCTGTGGTTTAAGTTTGGTAGAGGTCCCACAGCCACCTCAATTACCTGCTTGGAAATTGTTGCCGGTGGCTGTTCGATGCTGCCAAGAAAGGCACCTCTTGGGACACTGTGAAGAGGAAATGGGCTCCACACTGCCCAGCAGAACAACTGCCAGAGCAGAGGTTTGCTGGGAGGTTTTCTTGCAGGGAGAAACCCAGTGGGCTCAGGCAGGCTGCGAGTGATGTCCCACCATGGAGAAGGTGGCTCTGACTGTGCTGTGCAAAGCCAGACACAAAGGGGGTGTTCTGGGGAGTTCATCACACTTGATTTCGGACATTTCCAAAATAAAAACCTAAACTAGGTGCCTCTATAACTTACAGAGAGATTTGGTCTGTCTTAGGCATCTGTTTTAGGATAGCATGAGTGAGACTCTTACAAAGAGGGGTCTCCTTCCAACATGAACAGCCATGCATAGTTGAATCCCTTTCCTGTTTCTGTTCTAAGGTTTTTGTCAGATATAAGGACAAATGTCTTATTTTTCAGGGAATGCAGGAGTGTGTTGAGGCTGCTTTTGGCCTCGACATATCTGGAGGCTTGCTTGGTTTTCTGAAGCACTGCTGTGGAAGAACCGATGGATGCAGTCCTATCCTCTTTCTGTTCCTGTTGCCGTCTGCTCATGTAGAAGGGGATTCAGAATTTAATTGAGATAGAGCATCCCTGAGCAGGTAAGTCAAGCAGAGGAACAAATCCAGTGCCTGGGCTGTGAGAACTCATCTCCCTGCTTTGAGGGCTGTTCCCAAATCATGCTCACTCAGTTTTACTTAGGCTAAATTCACATAAAGCCTGACAAGACTTCACTGAGTTTCTCTGCTGCTTTTCACTTTCCCAGCAGCTCTGTACAAAGGCAGGGAGTAAAATCTCAGTGCAATTAGTGGCAAAATTCCCACTGAAGTCAGGCCTAATATTGCCTCTAATTTCCCTTCTGATTAAGTTAGTGGGCTGAACTCTTCTCAGCGGTGTATTGGGAAAGAGCAGTTCTTTCCACTGCAGGAAATGGCGAGTTCAGGCCTACGTCCTGCACTATATATAGGAGACCCACATCCTCCGTCCTGCCAGTGGGGCTCCTTTAATGCCAGTGAACTTCCATGACTTCTTACCAATGGGAATATCTGCCCACTTGGTCCTCAAGTTGTAAAGAATTGGCCTATGATTAAATTTCTGTCTTCAGTAAAAGGCTTCTAAATTTCTTCAGTGTATGAAACATTTACTTATTTGAGAACTGATCACTTCAGTGCTCTATTACCATGAACCTAAAGATACAAAATGAGAATAATTATGTCTTTTTTGCCAGAATCTGCTTCAGAGCACAGAGTGAATCAACAGGTTTAATTTTCATTGGTGGCACCTGGTTAGGCTGGCTGATGTTAGCTGGGAACACTGCCCAGAGCTAGAGTGTAAGATATTTTGTGTCTGTCAGATAAATACCTACAAACAAATACATCTCACTCTGTGTTCTGCATCCAAGCTCATGGGGAGAGTGTGTTCAAAGTGAGTATCCAGAAACCTTACGAACATGAGAAGCCTGAGCACTAGGTGGTGAAAATGGGGGGATTCCACAGATGTCTTCCTACTTTTTTTTCTTCTCCAGCAGATAAAATATTTATTTCTCAGCAATTGCAGAAAAGCTAAGTGTCTTGAATCCCTAACTTCACTTTCCCTTGGCATAGATTAAGAGGGCAGCAGAGCTATCGGGCAATCTTAATGAGGCAAGAGGTCATAATTCATATCTGCCTGGAGAGCTGCAGATGCACCATCTGTGATGCACTTTACTGGGTATGAAACTTCATTCAGGAAACCTAATTTTTCACTTTATAGAGGCAAGCAATTTCCTTCTGCTACCCTGTGATGCCGAGTCAACATGATTCTTCCTCTGTTGCTCTTACATGCTGCCCTTGGAGCATGTCTTGAGACTGCAGCTACACCAGCACCTCTGTCAAAGTTGGTCTCTGGGACCTTGCATGAGTTTTCCGTGTATGTTTAACAGAATTAATTCTGTTTAACCTGTATGTGATGAGAGAGGTAGAGACTAAGAGATATTTCCTGGAGCTCACCTGAATGGCAAATGGCCATGAAAGTGTAATCAGCCTTGCTAGGTTCTCAGAGCTGCTGCTGGGGACAGTGAGCAAATGTTGCATTTAATTCTATATTAGAAGTTGGTGGATGAAAGATAGGTCAAGTTTACAGTTCATGGGAGTCCAGAGCCTGTCCATATCATCCAGTTAGACTTTGCTTACCAGAGATGTCATCCAAGTAGCCAACACCTGGGCAGACAGGTCAAAAATCTCCCAGCAAATGTTCTGCAGACCATGTTGCAAATTATTTGCATGACTATGTGTTTCTGAGGTCCTAGCTATAAACTAGCACTCAGTTGTGCTGGATAAGTGCCCTCAAAATCTTAGGAGATGCTTGTAGGCACATCTAATTTCCTCCTAAAGGAATATTAATACCACATTCAGCTTCTTTAGAGCTATGGACTTTGCTTATGTCCTGATGTTTGAAAGACCAGTGGGAGCCAGTGCACCCTGGTATGGAGCATGGTCCCAACAGAACTGCCAGCAGAAACACAGCTATGCCAAGAAATGAGACTGTCAGACTTTTGCTCTATAGGGACTCTGGGGCACTGGTACATGGGGAGTCTGCTGCTAGTATCTGATACTGCTGGGGAAAAAAGCATGGAAAAACCAACAACCTCCATCCTAGGATCTGTGTTTAGCTATGCCATAACAAAAGACCCCACTCTTAAGTAATTCCCTCATTTTCCAATAGATGAATTGGTAGCTATGAAAAGCCCGGATTGCTCCTGCACCTCTGAAGTTGTGGTCAGTAAAATGGCATCAAGACTCAGTCATCTCTCAGCAGTGCCTGTGCAGGTTTCCATCCCATAAGGACTCACTGTGCCTTTCCCATTCCTCCACACTACCTGTGTACAAGTAAAGGGTGGGCTGGGATCAGGCACAGAGGTGACTTGTTAATGATGTCTCATGCAGCACTCACCGCCCATAGGCCCATTGTGTGACATGCTATGTTATCTCAATTACAAGGTGTTTTTTGCCCCTAAGGAATTATAATCCCTAAGCCATGCTCTCTTTCTCTTTAGTGCTGTAGGGAGGTGGTACTCTTCTAGCAATTTGCTCCTTTAAAAAATATTTTTCCATGAGCTCTGTGGAGTCTTTTGCATGTTTTCCTTTTTCTGTATTTATTTATCATTTCTGCCTGTAGCTTAAATCAGAGATAATTGCTATTTCTTTGCCACAGTGCAAGGTGAGCTGACTCCCCAGTGTGCTTGAGGACCTTCAAAATCTTCCCAGCCATTCCAGCAGCGAGACAAAGCACATTGTAAAACGTTTGCCTGCCACCCTCCAGCAGCATTTCAGCACAGGAAATATAAAATTATGGATTACACAACCCCTAGGTAGGCCAATTCAAGAGGAAGAAACCCAACTCAGCAACAAAGGCTGTGCGTATGCTGCTATAGTTGGGAAAGGTTGCTTGAAAAAGGAATTCAGCATCATCTAATTTTTAGAAATTAATAGGTGCACTGGGACAGGCTTAGAACAATGCCCTTTTCTTGAAAGGAAAATTTAGTCTCACTAGAATTACAGCTTACGTACACCAACGTGAGGAGGCAACAGGGGAATTGTTCTGCCTTGCTCCCAGCCAAGTTTCATCCATCAACTGGAGGTCCTGGTGCCAGTCAGTGTCAACTCCGGGTACTCCAGGGAAGTGACATCCCATCATATGGGTAAATGTACCGCAGGATCAGGCTGAGTCAACTGGATTTCGGAAGTGATGCCAAAACGTTGCTTTGAGAAGCTCACGACGCACACAATTCAGGATGTGCATTGCGCAATGCGGAGCTGGAGACGCAAACTGAAACTTCTGTTCTGCCATCATTCTGCGTACTCCAGGAAGGGGAATTGCCCCTCCAAAGCCTGGAGCTGGTTCAGATCCAGGGACACAGATGGACCCCATTCGGCTCACTCACAACCCACCGCTGGACAAATACCACGTCACCGGTTGCAGAGGGGTTTTGTGCCTGTAAAAAATCACCCACACTGCATTCCAGTCAAAGCAGCTAATACATGGGAAAACATTCTGAAGTCATAAAACCCAGTGATGACTAAAACACAAAGCAAACGGAGCTGGAGCAACTTTACTTCAGCTCTATAAAAGTAGGAGTCACACAGAGATCTGGAAAAAGCTTTTTTCCCAATCTAGCAACTGTTGTCTCAAGCAGTAAATCACAAAGCCAGTATTGCCTGTGGGTGCTACCTTGGGAACACTAAGCTTTAAGAGAGATAATCTTGAAAAGAGCGAGTCTCTGAGTCTCCTGGTTTATATCGAAAGTCTCCCAAGTTGCACTGCCTGGTCATCTCTTAGAAAGCCAAGGGTCAGAGCCATCAGATTTGCATTTGTCTCGCCTGTCACCAGAGGTGTTAGTGTGCTACCAGCTGCTGATCTCATCTTTCCAGCTTCCATTGCATCACTGCACTCCAGCGCTCATCTGCTCTGTATAAAAGTCCTTACTGGACCTCAGAGACACTTTGGCTTTTCCTTTTTAGGTAAAAGCAAACAAACAAACAAAATTTTCAGCTTTGCCTGCATGATATCTTTGTGGTTTTGAAGAGGAATAGGGGTGGGTTGGTGGTTTTTTTTTAGTCCCTGCCTTGAAAAGTATCTTTCATTTGTGTTTCCTTTGCTTTTCCCAAAGTGCTTGTGATTTGAGGCAACACCAAAAAGAAGTATTAAAAAGTGCTAATCTGTCAACCAGTATATGTGATAGATATATGAAAGGAGTACAGAGGGACAGATGTCTATATTTGTCATCCAGTAGGACCAAAATTTCAGTTCCTAGTGTAGAATTGATCTCTGTTTTGCAAGTACTGGCATGACAACAGAGAAATTTTTTAAAGGCTGTGTCTTATTTTGCAAGCATAAACGCAAAACATGCAAGAAAGGTATAAAAAGGGATCTGGATTTTTCCTGTTTTCTCTAGAGAAAGACAGTACACACTGTTCTCATGCTCTCTCTGTTATTGTAGCCAAGGCTTACATCAGTCGGAGTGTTCCACATCTTTAGCATTCATGTTATTTTTTTTCTGAAACAAAATGAAGAGCCTTCCACCGTTGTCTTCCATGGACATGAAACAAGGGTTCTAGATGAAGATCAGAAAGACACGGAATATTTGAGACAGATGAAATGTTTGCATTGAACAGATGTGAAACAGGACCTATAGGAGACTTGCACTCATCTGTAGAAACTGTTCTCAGGGTACCCCAGCTTATCTCTGATGACACGAAGTGGCTGTTCAACCAACTGAATTATGCTACTATGTAGGACTCGGCAGATTAATACTTAAAACAGCTGAGTGGTAGTGGGCCTTTATGCTCAGTTCTGCAAGGGGCTTTGCGTCCCTGGCAGTAGGATGAATGGCTCCTGGTGAGCCTTCTGCTGCTGCATTACAAAGGTCATTCCCTACTAAACACGTGTTCATTCCAACATCTCCACCAGTTCGTTGGTTGGGACTCATTCTACCTCATATTTCTGAAGTTAAAACAAGAATGTGAAGAACTAAACTACTGCAGTTTTTCACATATGGAGTAATTACATACTCAATTAGACCAGTATCCCTGCAGAGGAGTATGAAAAAATATCTTGGCATATGTCAAGACATCTCCTTGTAATTTGGCATTGCTGTATTGCTGATGCACCATCCTTGTATTATCAGTAACCTGTGGAGGATTTCCACCAACTGGCTTAATTAGTAGGTATGATGGAACATATTTATTCATGTTAGCAGGAGCAATTTATGACTATAATCCAAGTTCAGCCATCTGAATAAAGGGGAACAGAGATTGCATAGAGCAGCCATAAAGTTTAGGCTCCAACATGGAAAACCTGGGCTATGAAGCTGTATTACCCGCTCCTTCCCAATTCACTGAACATCTTTAGCAGTGATTGATCCATATTCTTGCTGATTGGTGACTCCAATTTGTCATCAAGGGTCTATGCATACAGCTTTAGAAGTCACAACCCACACAGATCAGCACAGAGATTCAGCAGCAATTTATTCCCAATGAACCTGAGGAGCCCCATGCTGCAAGTAGGCAAAAGACACCATTCCTGGAGCGCAAGATAAGAAAAGGAAGCAATGGTGTTAGCACTGTTCACCACAGAACCTAAGTAGTCATTTCTAGCTGAAGCCAGCTCAATCCAGAGCAGGGGATTTTCCACATAGGAATAATCAAAATGGCAAACTACTGAAAAAGCTCCTTCGAGTTTATACTTTATCTCCAAGTCTTCTGAGGTAAAGCCTACAACCAGTTCATTTTCTTGGTGATGTTGCTCTTCTATGCTATAGTCACATCACCCAGGATTTACAATGATTGCCTGCTCAGGCCTGAGGTTATGAGCCAAGTCTTAGGTCTGTTCTCATCTGCTGTGGTATCCAGAAATGCACCCCTCTGGACTCTCAAACTGACCACAGATATTTAAAGTAACTAATTCGTCTCCTCAAATGACTCATGGTATACATTTCTCACCTACCATTTTTTTAAAGATGACTTAATTTCCTCAAATAGGCAAAAGAGAAACAACATCGAAATGAAAGATGATGCATCAAAGTTTGCTGAAAAAGTTTCCCTAACATAAATTGGCATAGCACAGAAATCAATCTGGTCCAGAGTCAACATCTAGTATTTGTGATGCATTTTAAGGCCATTCACAGTAAATCAGTATGATAAATTATTTTAAGCCTTGGATAAATAATTTTGAGGGACAGCAAGCATCTTGTTTTTAACTATGACACTGTCACGTAGGAGCCTGAAGGCTCCTGTGTAAATGCACTTCATCAACTGCTCAATAACTGCGTGTTTGATTTTACCTTTCAGAAGACAGCTGTAGTAAATAGGAGGTAATTTGAATCTCTGTTTTCCTAAGGAATAAACTGCTTTCTGTTTACCAGCTGATGCTGTACCCAAGAACATAAACAACTACCGTAGAGAGCTGATGTGCAGTATTGGGCTGTGGGTCAGAGCCCTGCAATATCAATACTCGTAGGACCCAGATTATCAAAGAGACTTAACTCCTACTGATAGCACTGGGGCTTTGGGACCTGGGGCATTTATGCAATTGATGTTCCAGACCCATGTTCATAAGTCACAAGTGAAAATTTGATTTAAGGTCTTAGGAAGCATAACTTCTTTTGAAAATGTTGCCACTTGGAAGCATGACTTATCTCAGCTAAACAGCCTTCAGAAATGATCATACTTTGGCTCCATGCCTGGAACCAAAATGAAAGGCTATCTCTTGGTAAGAACCATGCAAGCCTTGCAAGGTTAATTCTCAGACATTTTCATCTGCTGTGTATAGAGAAGATAAGGGAAAGACAGGAATCAGGACTAGTAACAACCTGTTCTTTATTGAAGCTTGTAATCTTCCTGTTAAGTAAATTAATATTCATATAGAATAATATATAAGAAAGGAATTAATTTTTAATTACACATAGAGCTTTGCTGCTAAAGGCAATAATGAAGTGGAAGGTTTTGTTCATGACTGTGGTTTTAATTGTACACACGTCTCAGACAAGGGTACCTGCAAAACATGTGTGGGGGAGACAGAATATCCTTCCTGTTACAAGAAGAAGAAGAACTGGGTTTTTTGAGGTGGATCTGCAGTGGTTGAGATCACCTGAGTGTAAGTGATCTTCCCTAGTAGAAGCTGTGTAAGGTTTTGTCTACAAGCTGTTGAGGTTCAGTCTAACCTCCCTCATCTTTCTTCTCCAGAGCCTTTAATTAGCTCACTACATCACTGTAGAGAATTCCTCTTTCAGCTTGTGCCAGTCTCATGTAGCCTGTGGGCATCTGCTGCTCTTCAACCTACACCAATCTGTAATGGCTCTTTTGGCATTTGGGTGTACGGAGAGTATTTTCCTCTTTCCTGCAGGTTGGTAGCAGACTCTGAAGTTGGAGTCCTCACTACCTTCAACTCATACTCACCTCCAAGTTGTTTAATTTCACAATGAATTTATGTCCAATTTGGGTCTTCTGTCATTAGAAGCATTTTATTTTCCTGAAAGCTGCTCTGTTGCCATTATCCAAAGCCTTTTCAAACATGGGTCATTAGACAGTTCTCCCTCCACATGAGAAGACTATTCATAACCTTTTTAGGGAGCTGGCTCAGAGAAGGGCTACATTTCTTTGCCCATAGGTATGCCCACACAAGATGTGATACAGCCAGAAACAGGTCAGGGCTCATTGTGCCAATGAACCCCCTAGCCACAGCCTTTTCTATCTTCTAGGAAACTGGTCTTTAAACTTCCTTTAACAAACCACACTTAGAGGGACACATAAAGATGGGCTCCTATCCCTGGGGACCTGCAAAGGCTTTACGTCTGCCTGCATTCACACAGCAACATGAGTGTCTCCTCCTGCCTGAACCCTGACGATGCTCTGCCTAAACCATCTAGAGACAACTGCAAGAAGGTCTTCTTGGAGCTCTCCTTATGGCCTTCGGATACTCCTGTCTTCCAAGGACCTTCCTTTTAACTCACTGAAGATCTCCTAACACCTTCACCCAGTTCTCACAGGAACTTTTTCAAACTCTAGTTTGAAATCTTTTGCTTTCCTTTCCCATTTCTGTCCCATGCCCTTAATTTGACATTCCAGTGTGGGAAGTCACTGCCTGTGGTTAGGACTCCAGATTGCTGTATCTTGCTAATATTATTCAAACTTGTCCTCATCTTCAACTGTTTTTTAACAGAATTGCTTTTCACACAATGCACAGAAAAACGAAGTGTGAGACCAGCCAATTCATCCCATCCATCTTTGATCCACCATATACCAAAAGGGCTCTCTGCCCTCCTGGTTTTGGGACTGGAACTTGAGGACATTGCACTTCTTCTGTACTTGTCCACCAAGCATACACATGGCTGCTGCAATAAAGTCCCATACTGTGTTTCTTGACATTCAGCATTGAATCACCTTTCTGAGTTTTATTCTATGACATGAGACCCTCAGACTAATTCCTTCCCCCACCTTGGGGTTAAACACTCCTACTATGTCCAGGCTCATGTCACACTTCAATGGCAGCAGTGGCACAGCCAAGCTGTTTGTATTTAGGTCTTCTTGCCTGCACCTATGAGATTTTGACTTTCTCTGGTGCTCTCATTTTGGGAATCCCTCCATGCACAGATCTGAGTGCTCAGGATAAAGCATGATGTATAGAGAGTCAGAGAACAGGCGCCATCTTCGTGTATTGAGATGCCTCTACATTCACAGTGATTTTGCTTACCATCTGTTCTGCTCCCACCTACATCCCCAGCTCTCTTGTAGCATTACCAATCCTGAGATCCATTTTTGGTTTTCCTCACCATCTCCCTTCAGATCTGCTTTTTTTTGCAGACAACAGTTTGGGTTTCCCTAAGGAAAATCCCATTTTCCTCAATTTAGTGACAGGACACATCTATCTAAAATTACTCTAAGCATTCTAACAGTGGCCATCTCTATCAGATGGTAGCTGTAGCTATCCTCACACCACCTTTTTGAGGTCACTCTAACATGAATACTCCATCAACTTCAACCAATACTCCACCATCAACTGGGAATGGGTGAGAAGAAGCCATAGGAAATAGCTTTTCTCTATTGCAAGGACTGGCAACCTTGGGAAGACTGCTCCTGGGACACCATCTACCAGAGATGAGGACTACGGTGATTAAAGAGAAATTTTACGGGAGGAACTGGGATAAGAAGACATGGATGGGTGGGTCGGTCTGGGAAAGAGCAGAATATCTATAGCATGGCTGCGCAGGACTTCACAGGGCTTAGGGGTTTGTCTTCTTACCTGCAGTTTCCAGATATATCCTGCCTATTCTGGGTTTATCTGACCACAACATGGGCTCTCGTATAAAGAAAGATTTTGCAGAGAGCGCAGTCACGTCACTGCGACATCAGGATCAGGATGGGAGCCCAGGGGAGCCCCTGCTTACCCTGCTTGGGGCCAGGCCAGGAGCTGCCTCACCGAGGGGAGCTCTGGGAGACCTGGGAAAACACCAAATGAGAGGCAGCAAGAGGCCCTGGACGAGCAGATTCATGACCAGCCCCTAGACTCCTCTGTTTGGGAAGCCCAGGAGGACCAGCTCAGAGGCACTGCTCCCCTGGAGATGCCTATATTTAGCCAGCTGAATTTCTGTTTCGGAGCAGAGAGTTGTCACTAGCTGAGCTGAAAGCAAAACAGATGCTCAGCCCAGCCGGGAGGCCATTATGCTATGATTATTATTACCGTATGTTTAATTTCTAGCTCTCTACTGCTTGTCAGTGATGGATGCTGTGGCAAGCAAAGCCCTCAATCCTGCAGATAACTGAGAGCATACAGAAACATAATTCTCTTCCTTTATTCTAGTAAATCTCTATTGTTCATGTTAACCATCTGGCCATTATCACATATCCACACTTAGGCCCTGGAGGCTTAAACCCAAGTTAGGATAATCCACTGCTGAGCTGACAATGAGGGGTGACATGTGGTAAAATTAATTTTTTTATGGTTAGAGGTATTAAAAAGCCATTCAGTGAAATGAAGTTGTTGTTATCACAAATAAATTACTGGAAAGAATACTATTGAAAACTGATTGGCTGTAAAATTAATAATGCTTTGGGCAACGTGCCTGCTCTTGGCACTTGAGGGAAGCGTCAGGCTGTGGCAGTGATCGCACCAGTCCCAGACAGTTCTCCGCATCCCTTCTAGAAGTGATGTGTTAAGTCTTGCTCCTGGGTATCTGGCACAAATTCCCATATATTGTGGAAGAAAAAGGGCTGGTGTTCTCTCTGGGGACATCTGCCCATGGGGAGACTGGCAGAGTGCCCACGTGCCTCTTTCATCCTCAAAGCAGGGAGAAGTAGACCCTGTGTGAGGCATTTCCACATCAACTGTTTCTATTTTAAAGTGTGGGTGTATGACAGGAGAGAAGGAGTATTTTGATTACCCAGTAGTGAATTTTAGCTTGAGAGTCTGGTATTTCATTTGTAGTGATGTCTCTGAAACAGTTCCCAATAATTTGAACCATAGCGACCACATCTCCCTTATGCAAACAAGTACCTTTATATAAACAATTACAAATAAGAGCCAATACAACTTTCTTCACTTGGAGAACTGAGGGAAGCTATCTCAGATCGTGTCTGTCAATATATGATGAGTCTACATCCAAAGAAGAGCCAGTTTTCTTTTATAGACCTTATTCTCTGGAAAATTTCCTGCATTTATTATTAATGGAAGAGCCATGTACATTCTGTTTGCTGGAAAGTCAGTCATACTCAGAGCTGTGACTCTGTTTTATCTGTGTGCTTAAGGTTGACACCAGACCTGACTGGTTGAGGACAGCTTGTCCTTACATCTTCCCTGTGCTCTAGACAGGGAACCTGTAGGATTGCGTGTGCTTCAATGAGATCACAAAAGCCAAGTGTGTTGCATGTGCTCAGGGTTTTTTTGTACCCCTGTTCTACCAGCATGTGCCCATTTAGGGTAATGTGAGCAGGGTTTTTGCAAGAAAATGTCTTCTCATGATGAAGTCCCATTTCCCAGCACTGAGAATGGTTGCAGGATCACCCATAGCCAATACTTTTTTTAGGAAGAGGTGGAGATTACCAATATCCTGCCCCAGGTTCAACTTTGATAGCTTCTCTCAGAAGGTTGGTTGCTTCCTCTTTCTTTCTCTCCGCCAGGTTTATCTTGATGCCCGTCCTATTAAACAGGAGTGATTTCAACAGAAAGTCCCCAGTGGACTTCCTGATGTCAGAAAATCCTTTTATTAATCTGGATTGCATAGATGTAGCAGATAGATGCCATGGTTATAGCCTCATTAAAATTGCGTAGAGAATGAATGGGCT
Source organism: Mesitornis unicolor (assembly GCF_000695765.1). NCBI lineage: Eukaryota > Metazoa > Chordata > Aves > Mesitornithiformes > Mesitornithidae > Mesitornis > Mesitornis unicolor. The sequence continues at coordinate 5,409 of NW_010173483.1, read as the reverse complement.
CTAACGAGACCCTTTGGAATACACGTAACTGTGTCAGTTGATTGTCTTTCAGCAAATATCAAGTCATAAAAATGCCACTGAAGGTTATATATATTCAAGGAAGAAGCAGTAAGTACCTTCTGAGTTCACAAATCACGTCCTTCACAATAAAGTCTTATCTGTGGTGATCACTCATTTTTAAAGTTGTCCAAATATAAAGCTGGCTCAGATAAGTTGCTTATTTCTCTGTCTCAGAACCAACTACAAGAGATTTATCTACTTTAAAAATGTCTTTGCAAAGTATCAGTCCCAAAAGGCAATTAAACTAAAGCTCAGTGAGATACGATGAAATAAAAAATAATTAGAACATGCATGTTCCAAAAAAAGAGTTTTCTGACAAAAATGCGTCTGTCTTTAAATTCAGATGTGCTGCAGCAACAGAGCTGAGCTGTTTAACACCATGTGTGATATTCTGATGGAAATATCACAGTGTGAGATAGTAACATGTGATGGGTAGGTGGTAGCTGATCATGTATTCTGGAAAGCCCATCTCCTTGACCTATCAGCGGGGCAGGAGGCAGCTTCTGTGGGGCACCAGCTCTCAACTGCCTGCTGGGGGAACTCCTCTTCCTTCATTGGTATTTGAGGGAGTCTGAGAAGAGGAGTATTGCATCTTGTACAGCAAATACCAAACACAAAGTAGGGATTCAGCATGATGGAAGTGATGCAATGAAACGCATTTCAATAGCAGTGGTTTCAGTGGTATCAAGGTGTATCTTTTAAGAATTGTTTAATTTTGGAGAGGAATCCACATTTTTACTCCCCAAATCTGAATGAAGAGAAAAATAAATGATGCAGCAAGCATAACAGTTCCCACTCCAAGAAAACCCCACTCATAGAACATTTCTCATTCAAAGGTTTCAGTGTGGATCTGGGATTGTGGAGAGGTATCTGGGGCAGAGCACCCAGCTGAGCTAGGAGTGGACTCTGAACCCAAGTCCTTGCCTAGGATGTTATCCACTGAGAGAGATCTGCTTCATTAAACCTGTAACACCAAATGATACAGGGCCAGGCTTGCAACTCCATTCCCTACTACTTAGTTCAGCATTGCAGGTTATCCTATAAATCCAGGTTATATATCAGATCTACAATAGCTGGAGCTGATGTGCATCTTCTCAACTTTTAGAAAGACACAGCCTCCCGTGACTCCAGTTGTGTGTAAGAACCATGAGAAAAACAAAACTGAAGAGGCTTTCCAAATACTTTATAAATATACAGATATCCTCAAGCTGCCATGTTGTGCATGGTGAATCTGCATACGCTGTGTGTGACCAGACATACAAATTTTTCAGCTGTTGATGCCCTTACATAAAGTCCAATCCAGGCTATTTTAGGTCCCGACAGCATGGGCAGTGTGTTTTTCCCCTAGCCTGCTGATTTTAGGTCCAGCCTTCTCAGCAGGCCCCTCTTTTCTTGAAAAGGAAGTAAATGTGAAATTATGAGAGTGCACACGTATCTAAGAGTTCAGGAAGGAAGACAGCATGATGCATCACCTTGAATGGGTTAGACTGGATTGTTTTCTTAAGGACACTAGTGTTTTCTCGATGTCATTTCAGGCTCACCATAATTGCAGATTCAAGCTGCTCTGAAGGAGGCAAGAGTGAGGATCTGCCTGGGGACAGCGTGTGCATCTGCATGGTAATGGAAAATTACCTCAGCAAAACGTGTTGTCACGGAGCAGCGGGGTGTTGGTGTCAAAATAGAGCTAATTGCTGTCCCAGCTCGCTCCCATCAGGCGTGCTCATCTCCTTCCTGGAGGTTTCCTTCTCCTTGTACCAGCGCCGAGACGGAGGAATTAATCTTTCCAGCACATCCTTATGGCTGCGGTGGGGTTGGGAACGGCACGCACCGGTGATACGGGAGGAGAAGTGACTGTCAGAGCTGACATCGCACCACTGTTCCCATGACATATGGTTCCCAAAAAACACAGCTTCTTCCCTGCTTCATGTGTCTGTGAAATCCCCATCGCTGTTCCTCGCAAGAGGTGGCTGTTTCAATGGGATGGAAGGATTTCACGCAAGGAGCATGAAGTCCTTTGGGACCACTTAGCACCAAAGAGTGGTGAAAATAGCAATGACTGGTATCTCTGTCTCAGTACTGTAACAGTTTATTTTGCGTGTGTTACCTGGTCCCTAGAGCCTTACACATTTATAGCCAGAGGCAAGACTGACTGTTGGCAGAGATAGGAAATAAAATACCATTGACTTCGGCACTTTTCAGCAGTGTCCTTTGATTGCTCATTTGTGAGGGCTGGTGCTAACGCCAGAGTCAGGTCTAGATCTATTCATGTGCTTCCTGAAGTCAGCAGTCGGTGTGTCATCCCTTACCCAACCTCTAATTTTGCACACATTGCAACACAACACAAACCAGACAGACCCTCTGTCCTCCCATTCCTGTCTGCTTCACTCACTCACTCTGGAGCTGTGTGCTCCTTTCCCTCTTGGGTTTATCAACTAAGAGGTCTCCCAGATCTCAAACACTGGAGTTTGGGCCTCTCACCACTGCCTCCTGCTGTCCTACAGATACACCATGGATCATGGTTTGCTTTTCGGCTTATGGGCCTGTAGCACAAATGCCTTTAGCATGTTCCCATCCACTCTCATTGGTTTTTATTTTCTCTTCTTGCCTACCTTTTCCTTGATAAAAAAACTTCTAGTGACTAAAGGGCCCCAACTACAGCCTGTGAAGTGTTCAGACTGCTACCTCTGATGTTATGTTGGTTCAGTTCCTCTCTCATGAGAAATCTTAACATCATTGTGAGAGGGCTTTGGTACATGCATCTGCACACATGTATTGTATATAACATATAGAATTGTATAATATATATATTGTATATAATTCACCACGTATGAATTGGCATGAGGGGAGACAGGGGAGACTCCAGAGCTGACAGACAGAGGAGAGACACAGTGAGACAGGTGTTGGGAACCACACTCAAGTTCCCTAAAATCAAGACTTGCAGAAAAGATTTGCAATTACCCTAATTATTCTTATATTCAGAATTATATTTGTAGAGGGGAAAGGATTACCATGGTAGATGGTTACTGTCTGGGAACCCCAGGAAGCAGGTCAGTGTCCTGTCTATGTGCTGGAAATTTAGCTAACATCCCTCAGCCTCTGGCTCAGACTGTGTATTTGCTTGCTGCTTGCACCTGAGCTGCATCCACTTGTATTGAACAGCGATCCCACAGTCTTTGGTGGAAATGTTTTGTATGAGCTGGACCACTCTTCTTCTCATGCCATTTATTTTTTCTTTGCTGACTTTATAAAACCCGCTTATTTCTCACAGGGAATTTGTCTTTGTTATTTGTGCTTAGGATGCTGTCCTTAGGCTGGAAACCCCCTCTCTGTACACAGCCTTTTCCATCTGTCCCGTGTTCAGTGAAGAGGCTGTGCTCATATGTTATGCTGTATTAAAAGCAAGCGCCTCCTTATAGCTCTATCATCGCTGTCTCGCTGCCGCGTAGCAGGTGAGAGGGAATCACACTGGAGGCAGCTTGTGCTCTGACAGAGACCATCTGTGTGACTGCTGATACATAATTTAAGCAATTTTTCACTGTTCCCAAGTTTCGTTGCAAGCAGAGACGTGCGGAAGATGTTGAAGAGCTCTAATACAGCGCAGTGACAGGGGCTTTACGAGCACGTGCTGTCTGGGCAAGAAATTTGCATCTCCTATGCTGCGGGTTTGTTATAAAAGGTACCTCCATGGCTTCTTGAAATGTCCTGTCCTCTCCATAGGCCAGTTATTTTTAATGAATTGTCAGCATTTGGCACAGCAAGCAAATCGAGGATTAGTAAAAACCTAGTGCACAGGATGATTTGAAGAACTCTGCTGAGCATTGAACACCAGGAATAGGCAATATGAAAGTCACTGCCGGGGTGGGCTACTTTCAAGCATAAAGCATGAATTGCTGAGCTGGCTGTATGTTCTGTGTTTGTTTAAAATAGAGCTTTTAAAACCTTTCCACCTCAGAGGCTATTTTCCCCTCCGATGCCATGCTCAGGATAAGGGATACAGTCACGTTCTTAAAATGCTGCTAGTGACAGATGGAGCGGCGGAGGTGTTTCTGGCAACCTTACAACTGACAAGTGCCTGGAGAATATCCGCAGTACCTTGCTGCTGGCCCTTATGGAAATTCTTCTTCCCCTTTTGTGGAAGCAAATAGCGGGCAAATGACAGTCCGTCTTGTTGCACTGATCTGCAGAGCCTTTCCACAGCAATATATACAGGACTGCAAATTTAAGGTCTCCATCCTGTAAGCTGCTCAGAGCCCTGCCAGCATGAGGTGTGGAAGGAGTTTGGTCTTGTTGTACGTCTAGGACAGACAACAGATTGGTGACATTGCTGGTGTCTGCACATATTTTACCACTTTTCAGACTCATGGCAAGAAAGCTCTTCCAGTGCCCCTGGGGAGCCCGCTGTGTCAGTGACATTGTGTCATCCAGATAAATGCCAAACATTCACTTTCACCTTTTCAGAGCAATAACAGCCTCACCCCAGGACATCTCTAGGGATTAATAACTGTCTAATTTGCCAGACAGCAGAAAAAAAATCCATAAATTACTGAGGGGACTCACACAAGGTTGCATAAAAATACTTGGCCCTTCAGAACAACCAGGGAGGCAACTCTGTCCCAAACTGCCTTCAAAGCCAGTCCTCACTGGCATCACCAGCTGTGCAGGCAGCTGTTGGGGAGGTGGAAACACCTCTTCCAGACTGATCCTGCCACCTTGAGCAGAAGGAACTTCACTGGCTGAGGTCCCAGCTGCCTGTTCCCTATGATAGCTCAACACACCAGCAGACTAGCCCAAAACTCACCCAATTTTACACACCTCAGGATGCAGCGACAAGTACAGCTAACCATCAGCAGATGCTCAAGCTGGCCCTGTACCCACACTAAAGTTTCAGTGATACAAACCAATAAAAACTTTTTGATTCTCCCATCCCATCATGGCACAGCTAAAGCTGAGGAATGCACTAACCGTGAATTAAAAAATAAGCATTACGTGCTGACAGCCAGCTTTGGGAGGACTGGAGATAAAATTCCTGCTTCCATGTTGTGTACGTTGCTGCCTCAGGACACTTTTCCCTCAGTGTGTCTCAAAGGAGAATGATGTCGGAGGAAAAGAGAAAGAACCGGCTTTCTATTTTGGCAACATCTGGTACCAGCGTGATCTTGTGGTCAGAGTCATAACACTTTATTAGTTGTGTTTGGATCAAGACTGCCCAGTGCTGTGTAAAAACAAAGGTTCAAAGATTGTAGGCTAAAGGATGATCAACTGCTGGGTATATTTAGTGTCTGAGCCCAGTTACTGGAGGAATCCGCATTAGGTGGATGTATTCCACTAAATATAAATATAAATATAAAT
>NW_010173482.1:0-9229 GCF_000695765.1 Mesitornis unicolor | reverse complement strand
GTGGCACGGCACCAGCCCCGCCTGGGTGAGGGCCGAGGGCACCCCCGCGTAGGGGGCGCCATTTTGTCGGTGAGGCTTCACGGAGCGTGGTGTCTTGCGGCCGGGGGCCTCCTTTCGTGGTTCTGGAAGCCGAGTGGAGGGTTCTCTCCAGACTGAAAAGGACGTGTTTTTCAGTAGTTGCCCCATTTCAGTGCTGCTGTATGTCTATATTTTGCTAAGTACGAGGCAGATTGAGATACAGTCTCCAAAGAATTTATTCAGATAGTGACAGCACTTGCAAAAGGAGAGCTTTCCTCAGTGTGGGAGCCTGAGGTCACAAATATTCCCATTATACAATTGGGAATTCACAAGTTGCATGGATGTAATTAAACGTAGTGTTAATTTCCTACATTTATAAATCACACACACACAGAATCACACACAGAATCGCTCGGTTGGAAAAGCCCTCCGAGATCATCATGTCCAACCGTTCCTGTCTACCCCCTAAACCATATCCCTAAGTACCTCGTCTACCCGCTCTTTAAACACATCCAGGGATGGTGACTCCACCACCTCCCTGGGCAGCCTGTTCCAGCTTCTGACGACCCTCTCAGTAAAGAACTTCCTCCTTATCAAGAGTCAGTAATGGCCCAAGCCAGTGTGATGCTGCTCTATCTGTGCTTTTTAGAAGATCCAAACCAAAGCCTGTGGTGCAAAGGTGGTTTTTGGATCTGGGCAGCCACTGGGACTTTCATTCTGCTCTGGAAAGTGCTGGGAGGTTGCTGAGAGTGGAAAAACCCAAGAATGCTGCTTCAGTCCAGAAGGCCAAAGAGATGGTGCTTAGGTGGTTACAGCTGCATCTGAAGGAAACATTATCCCAGAAAGGGGGGGAATCCTCCTCTACAGGTGCCTATAAAGGAGTGGAGAAACTAGAGAAGAGTTGTCTCAGTTTCCAGTTGAGTGAGATGGGTCCCATGTTTGCTGACCACAGGTTCAGATAACAGGCGGAGCCTGTGATATCAACATTAACATAGATATTTTATTTCTTAGCTTCACGCACTGCAGAGAGAATCTTATCTAAGATATTCTTTTTATAAAGTTAAAGGAATAATTCAGGGTTAGTAAGGAAAACACACAATGTAAATTAGAGACAGAAGAAAGTCAGTGTTGAGCTTATCCAAGTTAAGGACAAAGTGACTTGAACATTATCTACAAGTATCTGGGAAAAAGACATCTTCGTGCAGCCAGCTTCCTGACTTCAAAGGAAAAGGTATAATTGATTCTGACCACTATAAACTGAAGTTGGAAAAGTTCAGAACAGAAATAAGCAATGCTGTCAATTGTCTGCTGGAATAACTCACACCAAAGTATGGTGTATTCCCTGTCACTAGATCAAGAGTTGTCATTTTTCTAAAAGGTGGTACTGGAGGTATGTGAGCTGCTGTCTTGGGCAGAAATTGGTGAGGTTGGGTGGTGTGGGTTACAGAGCCTGTCACAGACTGCGTACGTGTACAACACTGCAATGTTTCCAATCATAAAGCGATAAGCTTTTGTCACTAATGAAGAAACCTAAGAAAGGCCAGAGCAAGAGAAGCATCTCTATATTCCTTGTTCTGCTAAAGGTGAGCAGTGGTACTGTATAGCATGGGCCCAAACAGACCATTGTAAGACTCAGCAACGTGTATTAGTTTAGGCTTCTCAAGACACTTCTGGAGTCATTGGCACAGGGAGGAAGGAGGATTAAGGAACAATGAAATGAAGTGTGATGGAGGGAGGCAGCGAGGACTGCTGCAGGAGCCAACTGACAGCATTTATGAATATTGCAGACAAAAAGCTTGATATTTTTGTTGGGCACACTGCTGTTTGATGTTTTAACATGGTAGGAAGAAATTTTGCCTTGACCTCCTCTGCTCTGAACTCCATGGAGATTGGTAGTTGATGTAATTTTTATTCTGGTTAACAGATGATCCAGGGCCAGAGCAGTTTGTGTAAGTTTATTCATGTCTTCTCGCTGCCTCATTGTCCACATTGCAAAAATTCCCATGTGAAGCCTGGTAGCACCGAAGAAAATGTGGAATGAGGAGTAGGGAATGAAATGGTGGCTTGGGAGTGAGTAAAGTCAGCCATAAATTATAGTGTGGAAGCTGTGGGAGTCTTTCTGATGCGATACAGTTACAAACTGTCTGAAGAGCCATAAGGAGCTTGCTAGTACAGGTCGAAAACGTTAGAGGAAGCTCTTGCGTATCCTTCAAAGACCTTTACCCTGTGAGCACAGTTTCAGCTCTAGCAATGACACTGTATCCTGCTCCAGGTGATGGGCCATTACCGAAGTTGTCCCGCTGAGCTATGCAAAGACATGCAGAAACGAGGTTAATGAGTTAAATAGTTCAAGAGCTGAGCATAATCTATGGACAGCATTGGCAGGTAAGCGTGAGTGATTGTGTTTCCTCTTAGCCAGAAACACCCTTTTTCCTCCAGACTGGGTCTCCTTTCTGTGTCAACAGATGAGCACAGGCAGGGTGAGAGCACAGATCTTGGACCACGAGGTAGGTGAGCACAGGCTCTGCTGTGTGCTCAGCTGCACAGTGCAGCCTTGTGACTATTTGTACCGTAGTTAATCATCAGTTGAATCATTTAATCTCTCAGATGCAGGCAATTGCATTTCTGTATCCGATTTCTGTTAACTATAGCCTGATTATTTTAAGGGGAAAAAATTGGTCTAGCTTAAGAATTAATGGATTCCTAGACTAATACTTGATAAAACTCCTGACATTTAACACAGCAAGTAAGAATGTAAGATTGTGAAACTACCCCAGACTATGTCAGAGTCCCAGACCAAGGGACAAAGCTGCAGTAAGGGGTGTAATTTCTTTAGAAACATTTATGCAATTCCTTTATTTTTACATGGGGGGGGAATGACACATGAAGTTGCTTGTGTGATAGGCATTGTCAGGAGGAATTTGTCCTGTCAAATTCAGACTGACTTCCTTGAAAGACAGCAACAAAATTCTTGCTATGTTCAGTGGAAGTTGAATTAAAGAGGGGTTTTAGATATGCCTGACAAGGTACAATACTGAGCCATACTTGCAGTATTAATATACAGTTTCCAGCTCAAGTCTGTCTCATTTTCTTCTAGGTGGAATAAAACCAACTTCCTGAATTTGCTGTTACTTTGGATTATGTGAATGGATCTGTTGCTACAGGCAATGCATTCACAATGAGGTCTGTTCATTTGCCACGCTGCTTAGAGAGGGCTGAATCTTCTCCATGATTTTATTTTTAATTTGAAGTGACTTGATAAAAGCACATTAACAAAACCAGCCATTTCTGTCCCCCCCAAAAAATAACTGGCAAAGTTCAGGGTATCAGCATTCCTTCTGTTTTTGCATCAAAGCAGGATTTTTCTTACTGAATAGAATGGCTGATAGTTTACAACAAATTATTAAATGTGTAATAAAATACAGAGACAAATGCATTTCAATGCATTTCAATGCATGAATTTATTTCAATGGCTAATGGTTTCAGGATTATTTTCTGTGCCATGTACTAGTCTGTGCCAATATATTGCCACAATGTAGCCACTGGTTTAGTAATCTAATTCATTAATTTGCAATGCAGATCACAATTGATCTTGAACATATGTCTGCAGATTAAACAGTTCCATACAAAGACTCACTTTAAAAAAAAATCAGTTCTTTCTTCCAGACTATTTTATGCCCAAATTTATTTATAGTGAATAAGCAAAAATATTTTAAACAAATCACAGAGAAGACCAGGAAGAGCCTGAAACAACAAAATCAGTGGTTAAATATGAAGCCATTCCATATTGCTAATTAAAGCTAGTTAATCTTTTCAGTGACATAGTGGCATGCTTTCTGCTTATAAGGTGACAATACTCCAGGAAATCTGGAACAAAATAAATTACTCTTTGCTTGTCTGGTACCCGGACAAAGCTCAATAATACCTTAGGGCAAAGACAGTCTATAGGCAGTCTTCTAATGTGATTCAAATTGAAAGGAAAAATCTGACTAATGGCAAAAAAGCACAAAGCAGCACAACATTAAAGGAGGAGTTTGTGCTGGACTGTATATAGATTAAAAAACTCTACTTAATATGTGTATGTATACAATAAGATTACTCTTTAAGCTTCCTTCATTAATTTAACTTCGAGTTAACTTCAGTGTGGACAGTAATCACTACATGGTTTTCTGCATTTTCTGCGACTGTAAATACTGAGGCTTTACATTCAGATGCCTGAACTTTTGCTTCCTTAGTCATTAATGTCATTTGGTAATTTAGTGCTATTCATCTGTCCTCAGCCAATGGGAACCAATAGGTGTAACTGCCTCCCAGAAGAGGTTTTCGTTTAGTATCTTCCATCATCCATTAATGCAGAGCCAGCCTTTATGTGATCAGTTAACAAAAGCAAGTGGAGAAATTTTACTGGGCCGTCACTTTACACTTTGAAGTCTTGTGGTTTTGAATTGCATTTCGTTTGCTGTCTCATTCATGCAGATCGAAAAGCGGTTGAAACAGTTTGAAAAATGTGCAGCGGTTGAAACAGTTTGAAAAATGTGCATGTGTGCTGGTGGTTTTCAGAAAGAAGATGATACTTGCTTTTTGTGTGCCATTTCCAGAAGTGTGGCAATGCTGAATGCACTTTAGTTGGACATAATATGGATGGGTCAGATACAGGAGCAAGACTTGGACAGTCCAAGACAAAGGACAAATTACTGTCTCTGTTGTGCAGGTCTCTGTGTTTGAAGGGCATGCACTGAGCTACAGAACAGCCTCCTTCTTTAAACTGCAGTAATTCTTACCAAATGTGATGCTGTTCAGAGTAAAAATTATGATCCCAAGTTTTGAACTGTTGCCTAGGCTGGTGGGAAGGAGCCAACACTGTCAGGAGTAGTGCAAGAACTGTTACAAAAAGAAGTCAAAGGGTGTGCTCATCTGTTTGAATGCACAAGAAATCTTTCCTGAGTACTTTTGAGTATTGCTGGTAAAGCAGCACTTACTTGCTTTAGACTGTGATTGCCTCCTGTGTCTGTTAAAAGTAAACAGCCTCCCAAAAGACAGATAATTGGCCCTTGATGAGACTAACTGTGGAAAATTTCAAATGAGAAGGAAAATCTTGCTGAAAATTATGAGAAAATACGAACTAAGGAGATTAAAGACTCTTTTGCAGCCTTCATACTTAAGCTTGTTGCCAAGTGAACAATCTCTTGATATTTTTTAGTACCTTATAGAAAAAAAAGGAAATTTATATAAGGTAAAAATTTTGTTTAACTATGGGCATTTTTGGTAGGCAGAATGTTTAAAAGAAATTACAATTTACCTTTTTAAAACTATTATAAAATTTGATCTCTTCAGCATACTTAGTAGACAGGTGCATGTTTAAGAATTTTATTTAACAGTCTAAATGTATGGATTTACAACTGCTCTTATTTCTGGTAAGTAGCATGATGCACTTCAGCCAAAGTTGAATTCCAGGAAGGCAGATACACAAGTGAATACGTGTGTTACCAGAGGAGCCATTTACAGCACAGAGACTACTAGTAAATGTAGCAGAGTGTGAAAGGTATTGGACAACGGATGTGTAAAAATTATTCTTCAGAGTGGTTTCAATTTTCGTAGTCCCCAGATTCATATTCTTCCTCATCTTCATCATCAGACTGGTCATAATAATCTCCATATTCAATGCTGTAGCTTGCACTTCTACTGCCAGCAGTAAATGCAAATGCAGATGAGCCTGCAAGACATAATTGAATCCAGATTAAATTAGTTGTAAATAGGAATAAAGAGGAAATTATGGGTTTGGATCTGTATGGCAAGCTCAGTGTTTGTGAATCCTTCTTAGGTTATCTATTAAAAGGAGAGGATTGTCATCTTGATGGCAACCTCATACAACTGAAGCTCATGAAATACGAGCAAATTTCTCTATTATTCACATTTTAAGGTGCTGAAAATACATCTAATTCCCAATCCTAGTAAGCTGTGAGTTCAGTACTCCTGTGCACCTGAAAATATGAGCAGAGCCAATAAAGCTTTGAAAACCACTTGCACAAACTAGGCCAGTGACAAACTCCTCTAGACCAGGACACAAATATAAGACAATGCATCTTTATCTTGCATTTGCTAGGAGCCCCGGTTCTCTCCGGAGGAAGAAGGATGTCATTCTACAGGACTGGGCCCAGTGCAGAACATCAGTAAAGCCGTTTCTTACATCTTTCCAAACGCTCTCATTAGAGAGTAACAACTGTTCTCTTCCTAACTTGTTGAAAATTAAACAGGTAAGCAAAACTGACAGGGTTCAAGGACTACTTCAGCTACAGCAGCTGTTGCTCTGTTTGCAGAGTTCCCGCTAACATCAAAAGACTTCTGTAGGATAAGGATAGTGGAATAACGTGTCTCAGCTGTATGGCTATAATCCACAGCTTTCTGTTTTTTGGAAACTGGTATAATTTGAAGACCAATATTACAATATTAACCTGCTAGGGGATAAAGTAAAGGAAAAGCAGACAGAAAAGTTGAAATAGAATCTTTAGGTTTTTCCTCACATCCTTCATTTGCATTCTGACAAACCCATCTTTTGCAGCCTGCTTGTATACATTTTTGTATTCTTTACATCCAAATAAAAATAAAACAATACCATCGATGACTTTCAATCTTGCAGAGGCGTATGTTGCGCCATACTTATTTTTGGTGTGGCAGATGTAAACTCCTTCATCTGATTTTTTGAGGCCTTGAATCTGCAGCCAGCCTGTCACACCAAACTTCTGAGGCCCACCTCTTGCCTTTGAGAAGAGAAAGAAAGAGTTGAAATTAGCTAGCTAGGAGACATTATGATATTTTTCAAAATAATTGTGGATGGATTAAACATCATTCCAACCTTTGCTTTTTGTTTGCTGCTGTCATGCTTTGATTCTGTTTGTATCTGCAGCCCCCATACATGGATGGGTGGTTTCAGAACCCAGAAAGCATGGGTTCTGAATTCATGCTTTCCCATCTCTGCTCTTTGAACTTCATTGCCCTTCACAGTGCTCATATCTGTTCTGGGTCATACTACTGCTTCCCAGTGCTCCTCTTTGTCTCTTGTGTCAGTACCACTTCTTGCTGCTGCTTCACAGCATTGTTGCCTGTTCTCAAGCTCATAAATTTCTTCAGGACAAGTGTGGCACGTGGGTCTGGGTGAGTTGTTCAGGGCTGAGGGGTCTGACCAAGCTGACACTCAGCATCCAAGTTGTAATGGATTCACGTGAGGTACCATGAGCTTTCACACTTCATGACAATCAGTTTCAACTGGCTTGGGCTAAAGCCTCTTAAAAGAGTGAGCTTTCTTTTCCAGACAATTGACACAGAACCATTAACAAATGTTAACTGAGATGCTCTCATGCTGAATCTGTTAATGAGATAGGTTAACAGGGTTCAGTTTAGCCTCTGAGGTGACCAGCATTTGGATGTGGCTCCTTGAACGATTTTTTCTGAGTAACTTTTAAGTCCACTAATCACACTTGTGTTTATGCTCTTGGGTTGTGTATCCAGAAAGCCAGATTTGCCATGCCTTTCTCTGCATGGTCTCTGTTCATATTTTCTCCAGTGGAGAAGACATATGGATGCAGGCTTCAGCCTTACTGCAGTCTGCCTTTACATCTCGCTGTGTTAGCTTGTCTCTCCAGAATGTTATTTCCACGTAAAAGAATTAACATTTTGATTTATTTAATTTTATGCTTATACTTTTGGGCTATTTCTAGATTTGCTTGAGGGCTATACTAAAGCAATTCTACGCTTTTCCCTCAGATTAAAATGCAGTACCCCCATAAAAATGAGCAAGTTTCTTTGCTTTCCTTTTGATCACATCAGGGACTGAACCGGAATAGCAGGTCTCCAGAAACAGCATCTTGCAAAAGAGAAGTTCAGATACCTGCCAGGATTGTGCTTTTGTATCAAGAGTAGAAAAGCCGTTGCAAACAGCCACACTTCCCAGAATGCACCTTCTTTTAGGTAGTAGCTTAAATGTTTCCATTTATATGTTCATTCACTTTTTCCAGATTCATACCTATGTAAGGAGCATCTCCATCTTTTCTTCCCCTGAAGCAGGCTGGATGGTACCGTGGCTGTTAGTTCTTCTGCTTGGACTGGCCAAAGCACTGATCCCTGCACTGACTAAAACAGAATTCTTCATGTAGTCAGAGAGCCCCTATTAGGAATCTATTTACTGCAACAGTATTGTATCCTGTAGGAGGAATTCACTGATTAGTGCCCCTATGCTCAACCATACGACGTGTAAGACTCAAGTTTTACCTGTACTGAGATGTGGGCATCATCTCCTGGCAGGAACATCTTACTCCCCTTTTTTTTCCATTCAAGGTGTGGCATAGGATAGGCTGACACCTCACAGCCAAAAATGACATCATTGCCTGTGAAATTCTGAACATCCTGAGGTGGCGTAGAAATAACAGGAGCTGCAAAGAACCGACATAATGGTGCTTTAGAAGACAGTGAGCAAAAGACAACACAAACAAAAGCATGTAACATTAATTCCTATTTTACATAGTAAAAACAGTTTGCCTTTTGCCATCTCACACATTCTGAAGAGCTACGTGATTCGAAGCAGCTTTTAAAGCTTGGAACATATTGTGCCTCATTAAAGGGTGAACAGGCTTTTTAAAAACACTTACTTCAAAGCACCTGTGTATTTTTCCCCTTGCGCATGATTGTGAAACATAAACTGAAATTAAAAGTTTACTTTGTGTCCCATGAGCAACCATAGTGGACTAGGCTCAAGGCTGACCAGTCTAGCAGCCAGTGCTTGGCTAGACCTTCAGAGGAAAATACTTTAAATTCTGTAGCAGACAATCACAGAGTAACTTGATTGTACATGATCAAGTACAATCCTTTTTTGCCTCAGTCTTTAGTAGGAAATCCAACAGTACTCTGGGTACCCAGCCCCCTGAACATCAAGACAAGAATGGGAAGCACAGTGAAGCCCCTATAATCCATGAGGAGGTGGTTAGCGACCTGCTACACCACTTAGACATACACAAGTCTATGGGGCCAGATGGGATCCACCCCAGGGTCCTGAGGGAGCTGGAAGAATTGCCCGCCAAGCCACTTTCCATCATTTATCAGCAGTCCTGGCTGACTGGGGAGGTCCCAGTCAACTGGAGGCTTGCAAATGTGACACCCATCTACAAGAAAGAAGGGCTGGAAGGAGGAATGGGGAACTCCAGAGCTGTCAGTCTGACCT
>NW_010173481.1:0-639 GCF_000695765.1 Mesitornis unicolor | reverse complement strand
CTATAGCACCCCACATCACCCCATAGCACCCTATAGCTCCCCATAGCACCCCATAGCACCCCACTTCACTATGGCACCCTATAGCACCCCACATCACCCCATAGCACCCTATAGCTCCCCATAGCACCCCATAGCACCCCACTTCACTATGGCACCCTATAGCACCCCACATCACCCCATAGCACCCTATAGCTCCCCATAGCACCCCATAGCACCCCACTTCACTATGGCACCCTATAGCACCCCACATCACCCCATAGCACCCTATAGCTCCCCATAGCACCCCATAGCACCCCACTTCACTATGGCACCCTATAGCACCCCACATCACCCCATAGCACCCTATAGCTCCCCATAGCACCCCATAGCACCCCACTTCACTATGGCACCCTATAGCACCCCACATCACCCCATAGCACCACATAGCTCCCCACATCACCCTATAGCACCCTATACCACTCCACAGCACCCTATAGCACCCCATAGCGCCCCACACCGCCCCATAGCGCCCCCCATGTCCCCCCCAGAGCGTCACCGGCTTCGGGCGCCAGATGATCGAGAGGACCAAGCAGTTGGTGGAGAGCAAATATTGCCTGGCACAGGGGTACCCTGCGGACGCCAAGGTGGGGAGGGGGCTTC
>NW_010173480.1:0-1638 GCF_000695765.1 Mesitornis unicolor | reverse complement strand
CCGCGGGTCAGATGCAGTTTGCATCATCTTTCTCCTCGGGAAAGCTAAACACTGCTTCTTAAACGAGATGCGCTGAGGAGCCCTCAGCGGGAGGAGCCCCTCTCTTTGCAGCTCAGGCTGCATGCCCGAGTCAGTGGAAGCTACTGAAAACACACAGCTGTGCGGAAAAGGAGGGACAGTCAGACCCCAGCAGCAGCAGTGAGGGACGTGGTGTACTCTCCAGCCTCCGGCTCCAGGAGCCGGCTCTGCATGTGGTTAGAACCTGGCCCCGTGGGGACCCGTACAGCGACTGGTCGTCTCCCGCTTCTCTCAGGGTCTGGAGGCCGGAGGATGTACAGGAGGATGTTCATCTCCCCCTGGCCGCCGCCTTAGCCCCACTATAGGAGGTAGACCTGGGAGAAGGGGTAAGCAAACGTTCGGAGTGGAGTGAGGGAGACGTCTGGTGTCGTCGGATGGTTTTAAAAGACGTGTTGGAGGCAAGGTGGGTATCTGCCAGCTCCTGAATAGACATCATCTACCAGTTCTCGTTAGAGGGTCTCACGTCATTTCGGCAGCAGTCTGATAGGTGTATCTAATTTCTGGTTAGGGCTATTAGGGTCATTGTGTGTCTGGATTATAATCTGACACTGTATTTGGACGGGAGGTAGTATTGTTGAGAAATGTTAGGGTTGAGGAGAGAGGGGGAGGAGGAGAAGGAATCCTTTAAAATCTATTTACTTTCAAGAGTCGGTAGATAGGAAACTGGCAGCTCACTCTGAATTAAAATGGTCTGGGCTTCTCTGCTTTTATCCTTGTTTCACACACATGCACATACCCGCACGCACTCACACACACCTTTTATTTTGTTCTGCCTTTGCCACAATGTATAAAGCCCTATTGAGACATGTAGGCGTGATGTGTAAACCGGATTAGTAGTATGAAAGAAAGACATACAATGAGCCTGAATTGTTTTACTTCCTTTTCATTTCTCATGCCTATATCTCTAATAAATTTGTTGCTCCAGCAGTGGGTCAAAGAGATCGTGTCGCTCAGCTTTTTTTACCACGAGACCCAATGGCAGAGATCATGAAAATGAATGCCCTGCCTTCTGCCAAATGCAAGCCTTGAGCTGTACCGTCACACAGACCCGACGTTGTCCGGACTGGCTAAAAACCGCTCAGTGTAACCTTCCCCTCTCTATGCACACTGAAGCCCTGCGAGTGGCAGGGCATTTTGCCAGGAAAAGAACCTTTTTGAAGGCGCCCTGGGTTTATAGAGGACGGAGTACTCCTCGCGGAGTATGACAAGGTCTGCTAGGGCAGGGATGTCCTCCAGCTTTTGAAGGGAGGAGGCTGCTGCTCCCGGTCCTGCTCACCTCCTCGGGTGCTCGAGTCCTCCTCCGGGAGCCCGCTGCTGCGCGGAAGGAGCACGGAGACCTGAGAGTCTCCGCTGGAAGCACAATTCCCCGCAGCCCTTCGCGGAAGAAAATGCTAGCGCTCTTGGGCTGGTGATGTAGATCCCTCATTTGCTCCTTTGTGGCGTGCAGAGCAGCTTTCCATTAAAGGAGATCAGGGGTAATTAGCCGCATTATTTTGACAAGTTGGCTCTAGCAGTTCCCTTTCTTCCAGGGCTGAGGAGGGGTAGAGGGCTAGCTTTTGC
>NW_010173479.1:0-906 GCF_000695765.1 Mesitornis unicolor | reverse complement strand
GGAATCTATGAATGGGATCCAATTGGGATGAATGGGACCTGTGGGAACCAGGGGGATGAATGGGACCCGTGGGAACCAATGGGAATCAATGAATGGAACCCAATGGGGATGAATGGGACCCGTGGGAACCAATGGGAACCCATGAATGGGACCCAATGGGGATGAATGGGACCCGTGGGAACCAATGGGAACCCATGAATGGGACCCAATGGGGATGAATGGGACCCGTGGGAACCAATGGGAACCCATGAATGGGACCCAATGGGGATGAATGGGACCCGTGGGAACCAATGGGAACCCATGAATGGGACCCAATGGGGATGAATGGGACCCGTGGGAACCAATGGGAACCCATGAATGGGACCCAATGGGGATGAATGGGACCCGTGGGAACCAATGGGAACCCATGAATGGGAACTGATGGGGATGAATGGGACTCATGGGAACCAATGGGAACCAATGAATGGGACCCAATGGGGATGAATGGGACCCGTGGGAACCAATGGGAACCCATGAATGGGAACTGATGGGGATGAATGGGACTCATGGGAACCAATGGGAACCAATGAATGGGACCCAATGGGGATGAATGGGACCCGTGGGAACCAATGGGAACCCATGAATGGGAACTGATGGGGATGAATGGGACTCATGGGAACCAATGGGAACCAATGAATGGGACCCAATGGGGATGAATGGGACCCGTGGGAACCAATGGGAACCAATGGCCGCCATGGGAACCACTGGTTCCCCACCCCCCAAAGCGGCTCAGGGGCCACCCCCTGACCCTTTGACCTTTGACCTTTGACCTTTGCCCCCCAGGTGGCGGCGCACGAGGACGACGTCAACGCGGTGGCGCTGGGGGACGCGGGGGAGGGGCAGCTGCTGCTGTCGGGGGGGGACGAC
>NW_010173478.1:5581-6274 GCF_000695765.1 Mesitornis unicolor | reverse complement strand
GGTCACTATGCTTCCCCCCACATCTGCTAGACGGGGGAGACTCTCAGTAGTCTTCCTTTTGTTGCAATGTATTTATAGAGACCCTTTTTATTGTCTGTAACAGCACTAACCAGATTAAGTTCCAGCTGTGCTTTGGCCTTTCTAATTTTCTCCCTGCACAGCCTCATGGTAGCCTTGTACTCCTCCTGAGTTGCCTGCTCCTTCTTCCAAAGATCATAAACTCTCTTCTTTTTCCTAAGCTCCAGCCAGAGCTCTCTGTTCAGCCAGGCCGGTCTTCTTTCCCACCAGCTCGTTTTCCAACACACTGGGACGGCCTGTTCCTGCTCCTTTAAGAGTTTCTTCTTGGAAAGTGTCCAACCTTCCTGGACTCTTTTGCCTTAGATTAAATTCCTTACTTGTCACCTTGTCACCTTAATGAAAGGTTTTCGGTAAAGTAATGTAAGTTATATTAATGGTATATGATAATACCATTGTCCAATATCAGTCAGAAACGTACTCCATTTCAAAGAAAACGAGAAAATGGCTGACCTGTGGCTTTTTTTCACTGAAACTTTTGCGTGAAAGTTAAGTGTCTTTTTCATCATTTGCACTAAAGTTTATAACACTGATGAAGAGGTCTTGCAGTTTGGGGATTTCATTTCTTGGAATTTTCTGAATTTTCTGTCTTCTTAAAGCCTTTGAGAGTGACTTTGA
>NW_010173478.1:0-5533 GCF_000695765.1 Mesitornis unicolor | reverse complement strand
TAGGGAAACTTTCACATCTCCACACCTCCAGCTAACTTTATTCTTTTCTCTTTTTCTTACCCACTTTGTCATGAATTTATCATCTTTTGAATAGTAATAGGCAAATAACAAGGAAGAAAAAAGTCCAGTTTCCTTCTCCTTACAGCAGTTTGGTGACAAAAAAAATTAATGGGTAAATGAAGCTTATCGGTCATAATGAAGTTTGTGTCTCCCACCACTGGTGAAAGTTGCTGCTGTACACATTTGGAACATTTTCTGCATGTAAATAAATAATTTTTTTCCTTCCAACATAAGGCTTGCATTAGTGAAGCAACTTCAGTTTCCTGAATTTTTAATGTGGCTATGTTGCAGAGTGCAGTGAGGGGGTTATGGCTTCTGTTCAGTTTATATTTATATTTGTGGATATAATTTGTTTGTCAAATTAAGTGCAAAGTAAGTATATGGATAATTTTTAATTATCCCAATTTTAGTGTCACTTGCATTGGAAATAAATCAGTACTTAATAGTATATGCTCATTGTTCTTTTGGGTTTGGGTATTCTTTTGGTTTTGATTCTATGTTGAACTTTACTGTTCAATTTACAGATGAAGCACTTAGTTTTCGTCATTACTTAATATGGTAGGAGCTATGATGTTCTTGAGTACAACTCTGAGCAACACAAGTGCTGAAATAAAAACAAAGTAACAGAATTGACAGAAAATATGTGAAAAAGCTTGCTTCAGAAAGCTGGAAGAAGAGCTATCACATACAGATTTATCAGAAAATACTGTTACCTAGCAGCATCCTGACTGATGTCCTAGCTAATAATGGATTTTACAAGGTAGGTTCTATGCAGATTCATAGTTTTTTTCAAGAACCAGAAAGTTTAAGTACAAGGGATAGAGATTTACAGCAGTAAGCACAGAGTCCTGACATAAGTACTGTTTTGGATGAAAAGAAGTTTAAACTTTTTTTAAAAACAATTACTGTCAATGTGATTGAAGATAGAGATTGAAGGAAGAAAACCAATAACATTGAAATGTGGTGGAAATACATTTCAGGTTTGAGGACGTATTATCTGCAGTATAGTAGAACAAAAGACATCCAAAATAAAAGCAATGTTCACAGCTGAGAAAAACAGAGATATTGATCTATTGCAAGGATCAAAGTTATTTTTTTACACTTCATGCACAAAGGTGCGTTCAGTGTTGAAAATTATCTGTAGCATCACTGCTGGTATTTCTGAGTAATGGCAAGTTCGTGGAAACTTGTGGCTAGCAAAGGGAGAGGGAAAAATTACTTCTTTAATTCCTTGCCAGAAGTTTGTCTTGCTTTTTCTCCTCTTACTGTTAAGAAAAGAGGAACTATGGATTTGAGTTTAAATGTCATTATATTGACCTTTTCTTTTTGTTTCCTTCATGCCCCGTCAGTACGTTTTGTGAACATATAATTCAACTAAATAGTAATAGTTTTGGAATTTCTGTAGGATGTAAATTAAATAAAACTTTGTAAATAACTTACCAACATATCTCCCACAAGAAAATTGCCTATATATATGCATGCACTTGGAATTTCTTGACTCAGAATGTTTAGCAAGGACTGGGCCCCTGTCACCCGTACACCAAATGGTCTGTACTGGAACCTGGATCACTATGGTCCCTGTAACACCTGTCAGAGGAAAAGCCAAAGAAGAGTGAATTTATCTGCTGAGATCATGTATCTGGAAATTTCAGTTAGCAGCAGTTCAGCTTTCACTTTCACAGTCACTGTTATGCTAATACTGCTTACCAGAGAATGATTCACCATGTTCTTCCTCATAATACTCTAAAATTTATGCCTAAAAGTACAAATAATATCGAAAGGAATTACTCTTCCAGCAGAAAGGAACAACTGTGTTTCTTCAGCCTGTGTGACTGCTTACATATCAAGAAAGGACTTCAAAACCGCAGCATATGTGCTATACAGAAATGCTTGCCACTCTTTAACAAGTCAGGACAACAGGTGGTGGCCTCAAGTTGCACCAGGGGAGCTTTAGATTGTATGTTAGGAAACATTTCTTTACTGAAAGAGTGGTCAAACACTGGAACAGGCTGCCCAGGAAGGTGATGGATTCACCATCCCTGGAGGTGTTCAAGAAGCATGTGGGTACAGCACTCCAGGACATGATTTAGTGGGCATGGTGGTATTTGGTTAATGGTTGGACTTGATGATCTTAAAGGTCTCTTAGAACGTTAATGATTGTGTGATTTTTAAGTTTCCATTTATACCACTATTCATTTGGATAATGTTTGAAAAATTCCTTAATTTTTAGAGAATTTTACCTGATAATAGAACAGGCTGCTTCAGCATTCCCAAAAGACAGGATTTTGGACTCTTTTATCTGAATTGTTATTCAGATAAGTATCTGAATAAAGAAATAAATAAAAATATCCCACAATTGAAGGGATTTTTCTTGTAACAAAGTGAAACAAAGAGTTTTTTGAAAGACTCAAATGTATATCCAATAGATTTTTCATAGCACTATTTTTAGACTGCAAGTTTTAAACTTTATTAATGAGTAAAGATACTAGAACCTGAAACTTCCAGTGGTTATCTGTCTTAAGATGTGTTTCTGTGTGACTGTCATTGTCATCACTAAGATGATTTTAACTTAAGCTTGCATTCAGTCGTTTATTAATCTAAGTGTATATTGTCACTTCCCGCTCTAAAGTAGGGGGACAGCTAACTAAGATCCGCAAATACCCAACAGGAACTACGGTGAAATGTCTCAAGGTTCCTAATCAAAGTGTTTAAGGAACAATTCCAATCACCAACACAACAGGCTCCACAACCAACAACAAATTAGTGACAGATCAAAACAGCAGTAGCTTTTCTCACAGTAACTGGAACAGTAGCAACAAATGACAGCAGTTCTTCCTAATAGCTGACAGCAGCTGACAATATGGGCCTTGTGTTACTTAAGAGAGAGAGTAAGAGAGAGTGGTAAAGAAAGGAGGACAAAAAGATGGAAAGATTGGAAGATCACCAGTCCTGGTTTCACCCCCTCTGCCAATGAGGGGGTGGTGTCCAGTCTCCAGGGGATTTTTCCGTTTTTATGGGCAGCTAGCCACCTCTTCTTAGTTGAGTTTCCAGCTCCCCATGCTAATTAGTCCTCTCTTTCCATGTAATAGTACCCATGCTCTTTACAGGTGGGGGTCGGGGCAAGTCTTTTCAGTCTTGATTGGCCTTTTCTAGGTGCAGGACTCTTGACTTGTTATGTGAAAATGAGAGTTTGGTACAGAGGCGATTAAAGTGGTCTCCTTATCTACCAGAGTAGAGTAGCATCAAGCTGTGAGGCTTCCGTCTCATCCCAGGTGTCACTCAGATGATTCAGAGCAAGGCCACCAGGTGACAAGATGCTCAAGGCTTGCCTTTGTTTGGGTCCAGTGCTTATCTGCACAGGATAAGCACAGCACTGAGCCTCTGCCTGTTACTCCACATCCCACACCCACAAGCTTTGCCCTTCACATTAGCACATTAGGTGAATGTTTGAGACATTAATATGTTTTCCTGACCCTTACATGTATAAGTATACAAATGAACACAGGCAGTATCATTAAAAACTTCCAAACATTATTGAGTAATTTCACATGCACAGTTAATCATGGACCTTTTTCTTCCTCCAAGCTGTATTACATCTAATACTCATAGACATTGCCTATCATTTATGACAAACATCTATTTGATATTATTTTGAGACTTGCATATAGAAAATTTAGTATTTTGTGTATCAAAAATTGTTACTGCTATGAGAACACAAACTGTAAAGAAAAGAAAGAGCGGACACACAGATAGACTATTACTGAACCATGTAGCTCCCAGTATACAGCTTTGGTTGACCTTATACTTGGGTCACTAAGCATATCCCAATTTGCAAAGAGTGTCTTTTTCAGTGTTAAGACATACTACTTTTTTGAAAAATTAGTACCTGATATAAAATGGGTGAAATTTTTATCTTCTAAACCAGTGTTGTCTGTGTGCGTGCAAATTCTTTGCTTAACTAATTATTAAAAAAAGTTTTTATTTCATTAAAAACTTTATTTTTATTGGTTTTAGTTTCTTTTGAACAAGGTGTCCTGAATGAACTTACTAGATAAGCTATTACATTCTTACATAACAACATATAAAAGAGAAACTTCCATGTTTATATTGAACAGCCAAAAGGAAAATTAATGTCCACTAAGGCTCTTAGATAAGCAGTCACCTTAGCAAGCAGTGGGGCTGTGCATTTTTATTTTCTTTAAACCATATTTATATTGTAGATTTGGAATTTTATTAATGTGGATTACTAAGAATTAGAAATTATCTAATTGACTTAAACTTTTCTGTATTTTCTGAACAGGTAGAATGAAAATTCCAGGTATTGTCAGAGAGAAAAGATTATACTGTGCTAAACTGCTTTTCTGTATAGTTCCCAAGGAAAAGGCCTTTATTAATAGAATAGATTACATGCCTGAATGTGAAGTACACTGGAGAAGTACGTCATAAAACAAGCATTTTTCAAGCCCGTAGGAACTAACATTTTTTGTTTGCATTTCATCATACTAATTATTGTTTAAAGAGTTCCATAGGTGTTTACACTCAGCTAATTTTATGAAGTTTCATTCTATTCATTGTACAGGACAGCTAATTAATACTGGAAATGTTATTATTCTGCAGAAGATTGTGTAACCATTCAGCTACAAATATCTTGCAGATATACTGCACATGTCATTATTTGAAGGCAGTTTGATGACTGCACTGGAATACTCTTTTGGTACAGAGGCAATTAAAAGATTAATTCTTTTAAAATAAAAGATATATTCCTTTTTTAATGGAAACTCAGCTATAACTGTCATACTAGAATATTCACAACACATTTCACATATTTAACACGGAGGATCTTCAAAATGAAGTTCCCTGAAGTTAGTTCCTTCATTATTTTTCAAGCTTGCTTATGATGATTCACAGTATGGAACCTTTTTAAATTATCTTCATTTCTCCTTGACAGTTGTACTCACTCTCAGCATTCAGTTGTGTTGATTTATATGAACAGCCTCAGTTTTACTAGTCGTAATGGAATTAATGGCAAGTTACATCACTTTTCTCTGACTGTGTTTTCCAATGCAAAGCAGCGTAACTGCATTGGAACATATTAAATGTTATGTTAGTGGACACAAAATCCTGTGTTAGATTTAATTTATGTTGACCTGTGGAGTGATACATGCTGACAAAAACAGAAAAATGCAAAATTAAGGCTGACAGTCTGTCCTTCCCTGATTGTAGATTTGTTACAGCACATACAGTATGTAACACCGTGCTGTGATTTGGGACCTAAGCAACCTTTGGCACAATAGGAAACAGCCAAAGCAGGCTGTTAGCCACTGCATCAAATTCTGTCATCTTTTTTAAATATCTTTAAAGATATTTAGAAGATCTAAATCTTTTAAAAGATATCTAGAAGATACTTTCACTAATATACTTTAGCTCAGCAATTTTAAGAAAAGTATTCACAGAATCACAGAATCGCTCGGTT
>NW_010173477.1:0-90268 GCF_000695765.1 Mesitornis unicolor | reverse complement strand
AGGTCTTTTCCAACCGAGCGATTCTGTGAAGCTAAAGAACCTAGAGGAGAAGTAAAAGCCAGAAAACAGGTTTCAGATAAAACCCATGTCTCTCTGCTTTGTGCAGAACTCAGTGCTGTTGGTTTAAGTTATAATGGTGTGAACATGACTGATGGATTACATCTCCTCAAGAGTCTCAGGTTCAGCCATACCAAGTCGTTGAATGCCAGACAAGATGGACACTGGAAAATGCTCAGCTCTGCTAAAAGAGAAGCATCTTCAGACAAGTAGTAGCAAAATTTTAGGGGCTTATGGAGCTTTAATAGTTTAAGCTTCTGTGCTTGTACCCTATAAGCATCCAACAATTTAGGTAAGAAGGTGTGGATAGATCCATTTGATTCAGATGTATCCATATTGCCCAAGCTGCATTTCCAGACAAAAGTAGGGGTTTTTGTATTCACTACAAGTCATCTGCTTCTACACTTATCCAAAAGGAAATGTGATGAAAAATCTATAATAAGCTGAATTTGACATTTTAGTCCATGGGCTTCTTGAGGAAACGTTCAAGGGTAACATTTCAGAAGTATAAAAGAAAGAACTTAACTGTCTAACTTTCCCAATTTTTTGGAAAGAAAGAGGATTTGGGCATATTAGCCTTTGTTTTCCTGATCCAAAGAGCTGTGGTCTCATACACCATAACATCTTTTATTTTTATTTCACGGGTACAAATTACTGCTGACAAAACACCACCCAGAATGCTGGAATATTGCTCTGTTTAACCATCATTACAGAAAAAAAGGTTTGTAGGTCTTGTTTTTGCAACTGATTCATGAAGCATGTACTGTATCCTTCACTTCTGAAAAAAAGTAAGTGGTTTGGAAGAGTTTTTCTTTCTATAAATGCTCATTTTTTATTTTTTCAAGTTTACAAATGTCAGTGTGATCTAAACAGCAAATGTACTTTATACTGACAAGAAAAATATTCAGCAAGCCAAATTCCAGTAACCGCAACTTTTGCTTCCTCTTTCTACAATCTCTGTAATAAGGCTGAAGCATCAGAGCATTGATTCCTACTCTAGTCTGCAAAAGAATGCAGCACATTTAAATGTTTAACTCATCAAGTGGTGGAACACCACCAATTTTCTAATTATTTAAATATGTCAGTATGGTTATTTTTATATCAAAGGGCACTGATATCCAAAGCTTTATGAAAAGTTTATGTCTACCTTCTTTTTAATTTAAGAAAAAAACTTGACAGATGAGTATTTTTTCAGGCACAGCAATATTACTATAGTTAATTCTAATTTATGCAGCACGTGTCTAATTTTCCTGTTTAACTGTCATACCTTATTCAACCCATTCATTTTTTCCTGTATTCTGCTAAGATGCCATAATTTCACATGATGGGCATGTCATTTGCATAAAAGTGAATATTACATTCATTCCACACAAATCTCCAGCAAATATTCTATATTCCAAATGACTTCCAAAGCGAAGTTATTCTGGATTTGTTAAACTGATTATGTGAAGAAAAAATGACTGATGATTTGAAGATAAAATTCAGTGTATAAATGTTGTCATCTATGACATTTCACTATGCTAAAATCATAAAGGCCTGCCAGATTTCATTGCATTGATAATTAGAATTATTACATTGTAATTCAGGATGTGTTTTTCATAAAGATGAAGAGAATGAGTTTTAATATAGCCAAAGCCAGGTAAATCCAACAACCCTACCTATGCAAAACAGATGTCAGTTCAGATAAAGATTTATTTTCCTTTTCATAATGCAATTATAAATCAAAATTGACACCTGAAAGACAAAATTAAAATACTACAAAGAATGCAAACTTCATAAGCAGCATACTTAAAGCAAGAGTACCTCTATACAATTATTTTAAATAATTAGCTTAAAATCATAATTGTAGGATCTTCATTTCACAGCACACAAAAATTAATGGGATAAAAATACTCAATAAATCCCCAAGAAATAAGGAAAAAAAAATTTAGAAGTATTTATAACAAGTATTTTGCCACATAATTAAACATGTAAACACAAAAGGATAGTGAACAGAAAAATTTATCAGAAGAACAATAAAGTCTATACAGCAACCTTCAACATTCTCACAATTTCCTTCTCTTGAGGTCTTGCTTTCACCTCTCATTTTTTTAATAAGCATAATATTTCTAGATTACAGCAGTTGATATAAACTAGGTCCTAACTAGATTGATATGATACGATACATGATACAATACATGATATGATACAATATATAACAGAAAGACTCCAAAAGAATGTCTGCCTTTTGCCCTCAGAGGGCTCCAGTATTTGCATACCAGCTCACAAAGCACATCCAACTGTGTATAGCTGGAAATCATATTGAAACCTATATTCTCAATTCATTTACCCCATGTTAACTTAGTATGTAAAAAAGAGTAAATTAGAGAGAGGAGAACAGACTGCTATAAGAAAAGAATATGCTCAGTTTTACAGTATGCTTTACCCAAATATTTCTTTTCAATTTATGTTAGGTTTGCAAATAATATTCAATATTCTGAATACTTTTTAAAATGGTCCTTCTTAAATCATAACTGCTTTGATCCAAAATGTTTCTGAACAGAGAGACAGTAGTTATTTTAACATTAGGTTATGATAGACATGACCTTATTTCTTTTGTAATAGATTGCAGATTACACTTTTGGAAAACTGTCAAATTATTTCACACCTAGTGATTTTGCTTCACTGGACATCTGATACTTGCATGCATCATTTGGTATTTGTCAGTCGTCCCCATCTATAACAAAAGCAGGAGTATGACAGCAGATCAACTTTTCTTTGAAGTCTCCAAATCAATAAAACTGACTTACCATGTTCCATCCTGGGTAGAGGTAGTCCGTCCCAACAAACTCAAAATAGTGAGCAAAACCTTCTTTCAGCCACACATCCTCCCACCAAACTGGAGTCACAAGGTCACCAAACCACTGCAAAGAAAGATCAAATAAACAATCTTTAGGAAACCATGTTAGCATACATCTCATTAATACAGAAGACATTCTTCCCAAGCTTTAATAAAAACAGTAGTACGTACCACTCACTGAAACTGCAGATCTGCAGCCTTCCTGAACAGCAACCAGAGGCAGAGGGTACCTAAAATGGCACGGGCCACCTATGTTTATGCAAAGGAATCCTACTTGAGCTGACTGCCTTTTCCATTCCCCTCAAGTCACTCCTGAATTTCCCCACTGACTTCAGTCTAATTTAGAAAGGACAGAGACCTCAAAGATAATTAAACTCTCACAAAAGTACATGAAGGTCAGCAGCTGAAAAGAGGAGAAGGACCTAAACTGAAGGCAAGGCAGAAACGTCGCCATTAGATACTCTGCTCAGTAGCCATCAGCCACAAAGCTGTCATGATACAGGATGTGGGTGTCAGAGGGATTTTAGACAGAGCTGGGATGATCATTTGAAGAGGAATGAGGACAAAAATTCAATGGAAATCAGGCAACATCGATTTTTATGCTGATGGATAGCCCTGTTTAAATGACTGTAATGGCTCTGTGCAACCTGGATCATTGTAATAGCAGTGGTAAGAGCAGAAACAGATACGCTATCATGAAAACTCATTTTGTACTCTTTGTAGCATCTTTTTTGCCAAACAAATACCAAGACTTCCAAAACTGTTTCAGTAAAATTCCCTGCTAGTTTTTTTCTTAATGTGATTAGAAATGAGATTAATTCATAATCAACAGAGATAATTTTGAGCTTTCATGGAGTTGAAAGCTCTGAAAATACACAGAAAGGGAGCAGCAAATTATTTATTCCAGGAAGGGAGACTCATTTCAGAGCAGAGGAGCGGCCACTGACATTGTAATGAGTGGGGAACGAATGAAAGCAGAGTTGGCCGGTAAGCAGTTTGCTTTCATGATGTTTGGCTTATTTGAAGGCTTTGTCTGGGACCTGAATGAAAGGTCTCGCTTCTGTGCATGTCTTTGTGGAGTGAGAATAGCACCAAGGAAAGATCAATGCTGCAACAAGGATCCACAGTGAAGTGAACACCGGGGCTCCAAAGAACAGGCTACAGAAACTGAGATTACCAGATTGCCACACAACATTCAGTAAATAGGATTTGAACAAGGAAAGAAGCAAAATGTGACAATGAATACCATTGACAACCAATTTAAGAACTTAGGGAGAAAAGAAGAGGTTGAGAAAAGTCATATTCACACACTAAATGAAACTAATCTTAATGGACACTCAGTGATCATAATCTAGTTGAAGGGTATCAATAAATTAACTCTCTACAGGATCAACAGAGAGAGATCCTGATCTTAAGAGCATTTAACTGAAGAGACAAAGAAATATTGGAAATGCATTCATATGGATAATGCACTATTCACAATCTGAAATGTTAGAGTTACATACCACCGGAGTAGTATGAAAGTTATATTTTTACTAGAATAGGTTGATTAAGTGATTTCTAATGACAAACAGACTAAACATAATAGCACAGTTTATTTCTTGAATTAAAAGAGGGCTGCAGAACAAATACGAAATCAGTAACAGTCATGGTATACTATGACTATTCAGAGAAAGATTTAAAAAAATAAAAGTTGTAATGTTAATGACACATCCTCCTGTAACTCAGAAGAATTCATAACATTCATTTGTTATGTTTCAAAAGAGAATTTCTTAAACTCCTTTCTGAATTTTCCGGGTTTATTTATTAATGATTCAATTAAAAGGATTCATTTGGTTATCCATCTAAAGGAAGAAGTGCTTTAGAGGCATTAAAACAGCATGTGATACCAATATTAAAATGTAGGAATTTGCTTAACTAGTCTTGAATACCATCAGAGATAGTCATGGATATCAGAGACAGAGCAGTCCCAGAGACTGCAATTAAGCCAAATTTTCTAGCAGAAAGGTGCTGTTATCTTCCTAGGTGTTACACGTCTGAAAGGAAAACATTAAGTAAAGCACTTCATTTATTTAACTATTTAGTTAGTTAGTTAGTTATGTGTTTGACTATGGACACTATTTGCCTGGAGTGAAGATCATTACTTCTTTTCATTTTGAACAAGAAAAATGAATTGAAATGTATTGATTACATAAATTTCTCATCTCCCTCAGGTATTATGTTGTCTGACATGCAGCAGGCACTTATTTTACAGACACACTGAAAGAACACTCTTTTTTTTTTTTAGAGCTTACTTAAAAAACATTGATTTAGAAAATTTTAATTTTCCTTCTGCTTTCATGCCTCTTTAACTCAATCTGTCACACCAAGTTTTGTGCTCAGGTGGGAAAACTATCACAAAAAAATCATGGTGCATAAATTCAAATGACTCTTTCTTCAAAGGCTGTAGGTGGGACTGATTTGTGATAAGCAAGTAAAACTGATTACTACCTTAATAGAATTATTTTAATAAATTATGGTAATTGTTTGAAGCTATCAATTTAAGTTGCTAGAAATATGTGTGTTTTGATCAATATGTCATTTGTGGTTTGGGACCTAGAGGAGAAGCTTTTATGCCAAAAGACTCCTTCTTCTAGTTATTATTTTATTAAAATAATATATTTAAAATGTTCCAAAAGAACACTCAAGCTGAAATATCAAGCACTAGTAACCTACAAAATGACTAAACTAGAGATACCCATGTAACTTTAATGTGTCCCTCCTAAAAGATGTACCTATAATAAATATCTGGTCAAGCATTACAAAGTCATCTGTGAAGAAATCAGGCATAAAATTCTCTCTTACACACTTTTTACCTGTATTTTCACCATCACAGAATTTCTTTGTCCTTCTGCAGTACTGTCTCTCATCTTCTATCTGTCCTGAACACTGTGCTCAAGCATTAATACCAAGTAGGCTTCAGAATTCTGATTTTAAACAGTTATATCTACAGGTAACAATCCCAATTCTTAATATCAATCTAATTTTTCTAATCTTAGGAACAATATTAGCAAAGCAATTGCTGTGTTACTGTAATAATAAGAGTCTCATACAGGTCAGTTTGCTATATACTCAGATACGTTCTGTAAGTCTCAAAGTCATGGGTTTTAAGTCAGGGGAAATACAACAATAATACAATTCTTTTAACTAAAAGAAAAGAATTTAGGAAAGCATATTTTAGGAGAGTTCCCTTTCCTCTTACCTGAATTTTTTTTTAAAAAAACAATAAATAAAAGCAAAACTGGAGATGTGGACTCTACTTTTGGCCAGACCAGAAGTTATTTTGGTTAATCTCTGTTATTCTATGTGTAAAAATTAATGAAGGTGAGGAATATTGATGTGCCACTCCAGGTTAGCAGGCAAGACGATGCACAGAAAAAGAGAATGAAAAATTCAGAGAATATTTAACAATTAAAGAGCAGAGGCAAGAGATCCTGGACTCAACGTGGTCTCAATTCAATATATTTTCAGCTAAGCTAGTATTGTTTACAGTTCCTGCTCTATGTTATCCACAACTAAAGTCTTCTTAAGGTGCTTCTGAGTATGGCGAGATAAAAGCAGGAAAAACTGGCTGAATAAAGACAGTACTACAGTGGAGGTGCTAGATAGTGTTTTGTGGCTTGTATTTTTGGAGGGTTTCTTCCTTTAAACTTTAATTGCAGATGACTCAATTCCGCACCCGAGACGTAGAAATAATTCTTCTTCTACCTGAACATTTTCTATCTTCTCTAGTTATCCAGTTCAGTAGCTGAGCAAAGACCTGATCTGCATGGTACTAAAACAGAAGCAGTAACAACATGAATGGCAGAAGATACTCTTAATTAAGCGAACAGCACAGGGAGAAATATCAACACAGACACCAAGTAAACCATCTTATTTGCACTTTTAAGATCACTTAAGAGCACTCTATGACTGCATTGCTACCCCAAAATAAATTCAGATGTAGTTTTCACTCACTTCATGATCCTCTGATATTCCCAGAGCAATGTAAAAAGGCTTTGGTTTCAATGAGAATCGAATAAACAAACTTGGCAAGTTACTGATGTGATAATTGCCCGCATCTCAGGTATAAATTGCTTTGGAAGCAGAGGACATTATTAAAGCAGTGCAAAGAATAACTGAAAGTAATGGAATTACTTCCAAAAAAGGAAGACTTAAGCTGAATGCTACGAAAAAGTTATTGACCATCAGATTTAATCAAAAGGTTTTAAGAGAATCCTGTAATCAAGAGCACTGAACCTGGCACTACAAAAACGCACTACATGGAAGAACCTAATACTAACAGGAGCTGGGATTTGATGACCTAATGTGTGTTTTCCACACCTGATTCCTACAGCACTGTAATTTTTCTAGCTGAACAGCATGCTACTCTATCGTACTGCACAATAAAGAGCATATAACAAAATCAGATGATTGCATTGAGAACAAACCAGC
The DNA here is from genome assembly GCF_000695765.1 of Mesitornis unicolor. NCBI lineage: Eukaryota > Metazoa > Chordata > Aves > Mesitornithiformes > Mesitornithidae > Mesitornis > Mesitornis unicolor. The sequence goes on along the minus strand of NW_010173477.1, from coordinate 82,899 downwards.
AATAACTTTCAATAAAAATTTCATGTTGTAGTTGAGGACCTCATATTCATCGACAGATTTAATGTGAAACATGAATATGAACTAAACATTATTATTTCCAGGTTCATCTACCAGAACTCCATTACAAAGGCTCCCTTTTATATGGTACTTTTTGTTTGCAGAAAGTGTTAAGAATTTGCATTGCCTTTTAAAGAATACTGTGTAAAGTTACAGATGTAAGCCATGCTGATTACACAGTAGGATTTCATTCATTTTAACCTGAAGGCTATGATTATGCCTCTTATGAGTGCAAGAAAGGGTTTCCTGCCCCTGTAGCAAATTTCTTCAATAACATTTGCATTCAACTCAATATTACTAAACACTCATATTGTGTTTAGTTTGAGATAAGAAGATGGAAGAAATATAAAGAAATTGTAATATGGGTTTATTACAAAGTTTTTTTTATTGATACAAAAGTTTCTGTACACCTAAAGATTCAATTATTCCCCGTTAGTCAACAGAGGGTCAATACCAAATTTAAAAAAAAAAATGAAAAGAAAATGTGTATATGTGACACAAGAAGACTACCAAATTGACTTCAGCCAAAACGTTTTTTGACATGAACATGAAACTCAGCACAAATCTGCTCTAGTTCTACAATAAATCATTTTATGCAGTCGTCAGTGTGTTTAGTCTACACACCAACACACTCACACACAAACATACAGAATATAATCATACTGAAGATAGGGAAGTTGTGCATTGCTACTAATTTTCTCTTTTATCCCCATTTTGAATCTTCCCAGTTTCTGCATTGTAGTAATGTACCTTACAGATCTCGGCATTATTTGGACTACAGTTGCAATAGAAGTTGCAACTGTCTTTGTTAACAACACAAATTCATTTGTTTTGAAAAGGAATGCACGGTTTCTGACATTAATACCAAATATCTGAACACCCTTAATACCTGATGACATAGCTCATGTACAATGACCATGGTGACATCCAGTAGGTATGATATAGAAGAAATGCTTGGATCTAGCAGTATCCTTTGCTCCACAAAAACACTCAGTCCCCAGTTCTCCATAGCAGCATACGGATGTTTAGGCACAGCTAACAGATCTAGAAATAGAAAAAAAATATATATTAACTCCTTGTGGGAGCTACTATGCTGAAGAGCTATTGTAAGGCCATAAATGATCACTAAAAGCATATTAAATAATTTACATGTAAAAACAGAACTTAATTTTAGCTTTCTAGCAATGTTATTTAGGAAGCACCAATAAAATAGTAATTTTTGATCTTGTGTCACAATCTGTTCAGATGATTACCATGTTACTGTTGTAACAAAGTACTTAGTAATTCTAACTGAAGAAGTTCTATACAGAATCTAGCTTATTTTAAAATACCTTGCTGTTGATTTACTTCTGGGTTTGATAACACTTCTCATGTTTACATATCAATGCACTAACACAGACTTTTATCACAAGTATTTTTTATCTCTTCATTAAAGTCACTCCTATATGAACATCTTGCATGTCAAACTCTATGTAAGTAGTGACATTAAGGGAAACCCTAAAGAGATACTGCTTCATAACAACCAGAAAGATGGCAAATTGTTCAGAATTACCAATTCTTAAAAAACAAGGCATCCTTCAATGTGCACTACTGTTAGCATGAATCCTCTGAGAACAGAACTTCAGCCTCCTTTCAGTGCCGCAAGGCTGGAACAGCAGTGCCATACACATCAGGGGCGTGACTTCAGTTTTGTATTTATTAAGAAACAAAATATTAGGAAGAAGATAGGAAGGTCCTTCATCAGGTATAAAAGAAGCCATGGGGAATTTTAGTGGCATGAGGTTGAACAAGACAATATTACAATGTCTATCCATGTGTTAGAAAAATCTTACTGCAGAAGATTGAGGGGGAACTAAAATTGACTATCGGTCTGGAAATAAACCTAAAATTACAGTAAATTGACACAGGGAATAAACCAATACACTATGCTGCTCCATGGCAAAAATATCTGAAAGAGCTCAAAAACAGCTTGAATGTCTACAAAAAGCCCAGTGCAACCTGTGTACAAATCAGCCAGAATTTTGGAAGCTACACTGTCACATCAGCATGGTGCTCCCTCCAGTCAAACTAATTAGCCTGGCTTCTTAATTAATTAGCCTGGCTGTCACACTCCTCTCATTTGGCTGTAATACTTCTGGTTCCAAATGCAGTTCCTTCACAATTAACACAAGTATATCTAGGTGGTACTTTCCTGAGTGGGATGAAAGGTCTCTAGGTTGATGTCCTAACCTGAAGAAGAAAAATCCCGAACTGCTCATTCTCATTAATACTCTAAATTTTATCACAGCACAGACATCTCCTAAGTTTGACTGTTTGGGCTTGCTGATACACATGGTAGAATTGGCTTGTAGAACAACCTGACAGCAGGAGCCCTACTTCAGGATACACAGGAAGTTACCACTGAAATATCAGGAATGGAGAACCTGGATATATTCCAGCACTCCCAAAAACGGCTTGCTGCAAGAAGCATAAAAATCTCAGACTTCAAGTGGAAGCACAGAGAGAGTCTAGCAGCTACTTCCAAATACAAGCAAACTGAAAATATCCAAATTGCAAACACAGACATACTACAAATGGTAAAGAACAAATATTTTACATAAAGGCAGAAACTAGAGCAAGAGCCTAATTAAAGAAAATAAAGCAAAAATCCAAAACATGGTGTTCAAGATTAGACATGCAAGTAAATTCAAAATTTCATGCTTTCCTTTTCTTCTTCAGTTGAAGCTCAGACTGTACTAATTTTTTAGAATAAGTGCAATTTGTTATAAATGACATGGAAAATTAAAAACTACTGTTTGCTATACAAAGAAGGGATAAGGATGGAAAAAAAAAAGGACACAAAGGCTACTGGGTGAAATCACTGAAGTTAATGGCAAATCTTCATTAACATTAAACAAGGACCTCTCTCATTCTCAACACCGTAAACAAAGCCATATCATCTCCTACAGCAATTAAACCTTCCTCCAAAAAGTACCTTCAGAAGAATACAGAGAGACTGTTCTTATTTACACCAAGTTTTCTGCAATTCCCCTCAAATAAGCAAAGTGACATCAAAATAGAACTAGCACAAATGTAAAACCAGTTCCCTACTTTTAACGGATCCTCTGTTTCCTTTCTCTCCTTTGGGTTCATTTGTAGTTTTTGATCTTCCTTACCAGTCATAATGGACAGATTTTTTCAGTGTCAGCCAGTAATAAACTGGAACAACCCTGTGGAACTGGGAAGCTACGGTAAGGTCTCATACAAGTCAGGAAGGGAGTTCACCTCCATCTAAACACCTTTATGGGCTAATTATAGGCTGTCTTTCAGTATTTGTGTCATTGGTATTGGTCTGCTGGTTTAGACTGATACTTTATAGCACTGACATACCAATAAAACCTTCCAACCTGATGGACGGCTAACTGCCTCGCAGGTAGACAACCGCAGAGGGATATTCTAAATCACTTTCATCCAGCATAGCCCCGTTGCTCGGCAAGCCTGGAAACTCCTTTCATGCATCGGCTAACGCTTAAAGGGTTTTTCTGAACAGACAAAACAAAATGTAATATATAACCCTGCTGGTTTCCAGAATGTTAATCCCTGCAGGTGACATGAGCATACCAATAATGCTGAATGAATTAAGAGGTGTGTTGCAACATACAAACACACTCCTACCTTTTCCTAATGCAGGGTCTGAGGCCCTGTGCTTTAATGCAGACTTTGTTAATCTCCAGTGACTGACAGAACAGACTCTGGACATATTTACCATCACAAAATGAGAAATCTTTTTCTTCTCATTGGCCATGTCTAAACTCTGAATGTCCAGTCTTGGTGATAACTTAGAATATCTACTACCTTTAAATAAAACTCCAAACACGTCTAGTTTTGTGGTAGAAGACACAACGATGTATATCTTTCTCTGGAGAGTCACAAACATTTGATTTCAGAGGAACAGTGTCTGATGTTCAAGTTTCAACATGAGAATTTGTATTTCCCTCTGTTTATCATACCATTAGAGCACTGAGGAAAGTATTTGTGCTCCTGGAGGTGAGTTCTGTTAAGGTTTTAGTGTAATTTTTAAGGAGAAAGGTACAAAAGGAGGCATGATGATGCACGTTTTCATAGAAACATCATTCACACGTTGTACTGCTCAAAAGTGTTCAGCATTAACTGCAAAATGTGAACTACTGAATATATAACAGCTTGTGTGCATGCTGCATCCAGCTACTCTGCACACTATTTAATTAAATTCTTTGTAAAGAACTTGTGAATGTTTGATTATGTGGATATTGCCGGGGAAATAGAAATGCGTGTTACTGCTTTGCAGAGAATAATATCCTCATACATCATAAAACAGTTACTTGAGATTTCCTGATAGAGCAGAGCAGAGAGTCCTGTGCACTGCTGGAATAATAGAGGATTTCCACCTCTTGGCCTTCACAGAGACTAAATTCATGACCAAGAAGTAAAAACTATACAGCTAAAATAGGATCACCAAAAAAAGCCATCAGGACTAAAATGCATTGGAACTTCACATACTATAACATACTATACTGGTATAATTATTCAAATACAAGGATATAATTTGGACACTAAAAATCTATTTCTGTGTGAATATCATGAAAAAATATTTCAAGTTTTTCAAGCTATGTACAAAAACGTACAAGCTAGGCATTTTCATTTCAAGCCATGCACAAACACATACCTAGCTCAACAGCTTCTTTTCTTTCCAAATATTTAATTAAGCCATCATAACTATGTGAGCTTACATCAAAATATAACCGCCTGACATTATTAGCAAGTATCATCATAGTGGAAAACAGAAATTAGCAATTTAACACCTAAGCTGGTCACAAAGAGAATCCACATTTTATGTTTTCTTAACTTCATCTATGACCTTCATATCTGTGTAATTTGAACAAATTATACTGTTTTTCTTTTTCCTTCACTCACTTACAGTATTTTCTAGACAACCTTAAAAACCATTACATTTCCCCCAAACCACACAGCTGGTAACATAACTCTTGCTATAAATGAGAGCAGGATTAGAACTGAATAGGATTAAAAGCAAAACAAGATCCAACTCTCATGCAGAGTACCCTGAATCTGGGGGTCCTTCCCCTTCCTCCTCCCCTTCCTTTAACATTCTACTGTTTTACAACCACCAGAGAACCTTTTCCACCACTATCACTCCACTTTGTTTAACCACCTTGGTTTGAAGTCAGATGGGGGTACTGGTATAAGAGATACACATTCTTACTACAGATATGAGTGTGCGTATAAACACAGAAAGACAAACATCCACACACATGAACACATTTACTAACATTACTAGCAACATACTGCTTTTTTTTTTTTTTTTTTTTGCTTAGCTGCAGGTTGAAATGCAATTGAGGGCTAGATCCTGCATAATATATGACAGTATTAAATTTCTAATACTCAAGGTGGAAGATAAAACGCACGTAATAATGGAAAAAAATAACTAAATGTGTGAACAATTTCTACAAATTTGCTGTTATCATACATGATAAGTCACTCCAAAAGAAGTCTGAGCCCTGAAACACTGCAATTTGTAAATGAGAATATAGTGAGAAAGAATTTTCTGCCAAGCACCTTTACACATATATTTTCCTTAATAAAACCAGAAGACACACAGAGATAAACTGATCACTCCATGAACTCCATATTTTTCCCTTATAATCTCTATTTTTATTACAAAAATAACACTATAAATATAATTTGAATTTACCTATGTGCCTCTTACAACATTATTTTAATTCATGTCTTCAGAGAGGCTTTCTTCAAGATTTCAGGTGTAAATTTCTTGCTACCAAGTATTCCACTTTTTTGACAAAAACTTCAAAAAATTAAGAGAAAGCATGGACTAAGATCAGTTTATCTTAGTCTTGACAAATGAAAACTCGAAGTATGGTTTTGCCCTTTCCTAATGCTGCATAATAAAATCAATAGCTTTATTAAATCTCTCTAAAGGTCTTGTGCAATTTCCTAAATGACTGTTGTACAAAAACAAGAACTATTTACTAAAAGGGTTTCTATTTCTGCCACTCAATTCCTTAATCAGACCCATTTATCTTACTAAGAATAAGTAGAAGATGCTTTTCTGTAACAGAATACCATTAATGATTTATGCAGATTTTAAGGAACCAGCCAGCTACAAAAAGTGACAGCTCTGGTTAAAAACTATGAAGTTAAACAGTAGCTGTTGTAAGAAATACCCAAATTTTCTACTGACAAATAACTCCTGATAACAGTACTTAAAAGAAATACCTAAATTGGCTATTGAAAAAATTTCTTTACTGCACAGTTTGCTTGGTATATGACAGAGAAGTTTGTGCTGGAAAATGAAGTTTTCATTGTATATACTTTCACCCCCTTCTTAAGAAGTTATCTGGGGGGAGAATAAATAAATAAATAAATAAATAAATAAAAACCTTAAAGATCATTTAGTTCCAACACTCCTGCCATGGAGAGGGTCACCTCCCACTCAACCAGGTTGCTCAAAGCCCTGTTCAAACAGGAAGGTCTCCAACTGACTGCAACAGCAAAACCAAACACAACTCATGGATTTGAATGCTCACCTTAGTAAGACACATGATTTTTAGGAAGCACTAAGTACATGTCTCCTGAAAAATAAACCATTTCTGTATCTTTTTTTGGCACTTAGAACCTAGGTACCCTAAATTAGCTGACTTTTAGCTACTACTTTTATTTTAACTACAACTTACTATTCTTCTATCACTACACAAAGTATTCAAACACACAGAAGTCACAACCAACCTGGATGACAGCCCCACAGGAAATCTTTAACCAACATTTCTGTTTACCTAAATGCTTATTCTGGCACCCATCACTTCTTATCTCTGGGACTGCACCATCGATATCCTTCTGTAAGCATGACACCTACCAGCCCACACGGACGTTAAGACTGCAGAGCTAATGCAAAGGTCTAAAAGTGTTTGCCATTATTTCAGTCAAATCAAATGGTTTGTTGCAGACCCTGAGGAGAAATCACTGACACACAGCAGTTTATTGCTGGGCTTTTATTGCCTCTTATTGCTGTACAAAGTATTACTTAACATTAACTGACATAAACAATGGATGGATTTCCAGAGTGTTTGATACGAATAGCAGATGTTTAATACATTGTGAATACTAAAGGATCCAAGAGGGAAATAAAATGTGGGAGAGAAAACTGAGGAAGGTAAGTGGGGGTGGGGAGGTAGAATAAGCAGCAATACAGAAAGAAAAGCTTTGCTTTTTTTTTTTTTCAAGCAACTGAGCCTTGACACTGGGTGATGGCTAGTTTACAGTTTAAGAAAATAAAATAGAAACCCACTCATTTTATTTGACATGCATAGTATTAAATTGCTTTCAGTTTTCATAACCCAAATCTATAGATCATTGCTTTGTTATTTCAAAGTATACCAAATGATTCAATGTTAAAATGAAAAATGAATGCAATGACCCATTGAGGCTGAACTATGTATCATCTTGGTTGCATCGATCTCTACATGAACAATGCCTTTCTTTTAAATAATACCTGGATGGATAATTATTAATTGCTGCACAGTAACAAACAAGGAAAAAAAAAACCCTTCACAAAGTCTCTTTCTAAATAAAAACCCTTTCTCCCAGCCTTCAGTCTAATGCGGGTATTCTAAGCTCTTCTTAGACATCCATTAGTAAAAAGAGTTGCACAGAACAAACCATGGCACAGACTGATACCAACTCAGGTTTCTATTACTCCAGGTTAGAGGACTAATACTGTATGTACGTATGTATGTATGTCCCTTGCAGTATATACACAACAGATGAACAGAGAATGTACCTTCCAGCTCTCAACATCAGAAGATCTGGAGAGAGGAAAAAACAAAAAGACTTTTGTTGCCTTCATAAATACTGTTTCTAACGTAAATACTGAGAGCACTGACATGATGGAAAATTGCCAACAGCCATTTTCCTAGCACCACAGTTAATAGAGCATGAGGATTCTATGGCTGAAAACAACATGCCACTGATTACTGAGTGCTTCCAGTACAAATACTGCTGCAAAGAAAATGATCAAGTGACACTGCCATATTCCTTCCCTTTGCTGCAAAACCGAAATGCAGGTATGCAGAAGAATTCAGAAATCCATACTACTAAAGAATTACAACAAAGAGGGAAAATAGATCTTTTCATCTGGCATACATAAAACTAATTTGCATCACAGTAATAAAGACATGAATGTTTCCATTAGTACAACACTCTATCTACCCAGATTTACCTCTCCTATGTTTTCTTTAAAGTGAGATTGTATTCACATGTTGTGGTCACAGCTTAGCAGTGAAAGTAGAAATAGGAATTCTGGGAAGACAGGCAGGTGTCTCACATTAACAGTGTCTCAAAAATATGTACCACAACATTACATCTGGAGATAAAATTACAATATAGCTAATCATACTACACTACATCTGAAGGCAATGTTTTTGTAGGGATTGTTTTTATTTCTCTTCTCCTCCAGACTATGATTAAAAAATACAAATGGACTATCCTGGATAGCTCAGAGGTATTCTTTTTATGTCTTGCCATTTATCCTAAGCCCTAAAATGAAGCTTTTCTTACATTCTTGTGCAGATTCTTTAGATAATACTACATTACGATATTTTTTTACTATCCTAATAAAAATATTTACTCTCCTGTTGCTGATCTGATAGTAGTAGAGTTAACGAAGTTATATGAACACTTTTCTGATAAAAGACAGCATGTATGTATCTACTCAACAGTTTATTTAATACACCAATAATCAACAACTTTCTGTGACATATCACAAAAACAAAAAACAAAAAAAATCCTGAATTCTAGAGAAATACAAATAACAGAAGACTCATTCTGTTCTCATGCAAACCCACACTCTCCCCTCCCCACTCATTCCAGAGGATGTAACCACCTAAACTAAACCTTGTCATAGGATCCATATCCACCCTTACAAGAGGCTCACAGGAACAACCCAATGGACCAGTAGAACCAAAATGTGAGAGTGAAAGCTGAACTTGGTGCATTTAGATATCCTGGAGAGATTCAACTAAGTGAATTTACTTCTTCTTTCTGATCCAGGTCAGCAAGGGCACAGGCTGACAGCAATGTGCTGTACAGATACCCACCACAGGTGAAAAATCACAGTTAAAAACCAGGCATGCAAGTTTGTGACAGAAAAAAAAGCATCCTCCTCAACACAGTTACTCCAGATTTCCCACAGTAACACACAGCACCAGGACCTTAACCTCTAAGTTTTGCTTCCCTGGTGCAGGAAGGCTGAGCAACAGGCTCCGCTCAGGCCACAGGCCGGTACACAGAGGCAGATAGCACTATTTCTCTGAATAAAGACAGTCTTTTTTAAGTATCTTGTGCTCAGAGTTATTCCTGAACCCCACATCATTATCAGCGGAGGGGGAGAAAGAAATTAAAATAAACAAACAGGATTGAAAAACAGAGTAGCTGAAACCTTCGCCAGAGCTGAAAAATCTCTCTAAGCATGGAAAACAATGGGAAGAGATGTAAATAGCGATTCATTCTGCACCTGGAAGCAATAGGTACTAGTGAAGAGAAAGACAACAATTAGAAATTAGCCTTATTTCTGACAGTTGTGGTTTCAGATATACGTGATGTGTTTAATAGTTTCAATTAACTCAGAAAGGAGAACTGGAAAATTTATTACAAAAATGGAAGACTACTGCAATCCATGTAAAAATGAAACTGTAGATAGAAATGCTTTTAATCTGAAGTTACAAAGGAAAAGTGACACACTATAGAAAAGATGGTGACTGATATAAACCAAACTGTACTACTGAAGTTTGGCAAGGAGCTAACAAGAGCTGAGAACAGAAGAGTTTGTGGCAGACCTGGGACAAGTACTTCAATGACAGTGTACCAGGGGACTCAGAAAGAAGAAAAAGCAGAGCCTGACAAAAACAAAAACATAAACAAAAACAAAAACTACAGGAGTCATCCAGTACAGAACAAAGTTTATAGAGATCAACCAGATCTCTGACACAATAAGACTGATAATCCAATATCCCACCAGAAAAGAAATCCGAGACAGAAAATCATGCAGAGCTCAGGGAACATGTGGAGCTGCACACACCATGACAGCCTGGACAAGCGAGAGTATTCTTCAGTGTGGGGGAAGAAATATTGGAAAGGTGATGGATTAAATCTCTACTCTCCACTGATGGAGTGAGTATATGCTGTTGACAAAGGGGATGATGACAGCAACACCAAATCCTATAAGTATTTTCTGGGTACTTGTATGATGCACAAATTCCCTAGGTTATGGAATTGATACACTTTTGCATAAATATGCTTTGTTAGTCCCCTTAAACCACATTTAAGCCTAATTAAGATTAAAAATCAGTAGCAAGTTTTATCAATAACTCTGAAAAAAGGCAATGTTGTAACAAATGCTTATAAAAGTTACCACCAAATAGACAAAATCTATACTTAATGTGTTTACACTGATCCATACTTACATCCATATTGAGTTGGCACTGACAAGCAGGCAATCATGGCTCCAGTCCTTGTGCATATCTTATATTTCCTGCTTTCCCTAACATTAAGAAATTATTCAGAAGTTCTAGTCTGAGAGTTAATCCCCAAGAGATTAACTCCTCCTGGACCACTTTCAGGTGCACCCCTCCACTCCCTCTTAGATCTTCATATTCCTGCATGTACCTTGGTTAAAACACAACAGGCTTTTACCAATCTCACCTTTGAAATGTTCCTGGGATCTAAACACACTTAATTTTTCATTCTGACTCATTTTGTTTTCCCCATTTTTGAGACACAGTCTGTCCATTTCTCTTAATAGTGCTTGTTCACTTCCTTAGATATGCAAATATCTGTTTGTTAGACTAGAAATTATCTTCCATATGAACCTGGCTGGTAAGCAGCTTCTTACTTCAATGAGAGATAAAAACATTTCCCCCTCCTTTTGGTAATTCATTTGCATTTTTCAGTGTGTAAAGTGACCTCCACTGGCACTTGCGTTCTGTATCAATCTTTACCTGCATTATGCAAAGATCTGAATAGAATAAAATGTATGCAGCTTATTACTGGCTGCTAACTGAGACCAGTAATGCTAACACACCAGTAATGAACTACTTTGGGATACCAGTAGGCTTGCAGCAGCTGATCCCCATTGCAGGCTTACTGCTTTTTAAGTCAGAGAGCAAAGTAAGATGACATAAAGAAGGTACGACTTCCCTTGCTTTTGTGCAATCAAGAACCCATATAAAATTGGAACTTTTTTTTTAATTGCCTATAAAGACATATATCTGAGAAACCATTGATGTCAAATATTTCTATGTCAGATGAATATGCCAAATTCTGGCAGATGCCATTTGAAAAGGTTATGCATTCATCTTGTGACAGCACAGACAGGGTATCAAGTTTTACACAGTAACGCTTCATCTGGGAAAAACCAGGAAGAGCGAGTGGCAAGAGGCTTTGGACAACTTTGGAAAGACTAAAAAAATGTCAAGCTAAAACTAAACCAAAAAAACACCATAAAGAGCATACATCAAAAGTACTGTACTGGAAGTATGGAGAGCTGTTAATGTACAAAGGTGCACAGCACAAGGACAGCATTATCATCATGTCTAGGTAACAGAAAAGATACTGAGGTTCCTTGGAATAAAGGATTAGGTGACCAAATTTGTGTCAAATGGAGTTTTTTTAATTAGCAACTACTGTAAGCATTACTGAGAAATCCCATTTACAGACATCAGAAAAATCCATGAAACAGCAACAAAAACTGAGTTAAATGAAGAAATGTGCTTGTAATCCCACAGCTACTCAGAAACAGTGTGACAGGAAACCTAGAATTAAATTCTTCAAGTACCTTTAATGTGGTATCAGTGCAGTGCTCTAAATGAATCACAGAACGGTTGAGATTTAAAGGGAGGTCATCTTCTCCAACTTACCTGCTGAAGCAGGGCCGCCTAGACCTGGTTGCCCAAGACTGTGTCCAGAAAACGTTTTAATACCTCCAAGGATTGAGACTTCACAATCTCTGGACAACCTGTGCCAGTGCTTGGTCACCCTCACTGGAAAAAAAACCATGTTTCCTGATGTTCAGAGAGAACCCCCTGTGTTTCAGTTCATGCCCATCATCTTGTCCTGTCACTGGACATCACAGAAAAGAGCCTGACGCTTTCTTGCAACTTCCCTTCAGGTATTCATATACATTGATGAGATTCTCCCATGAGCCTTCTCCTCTCCAGACTGAACAGTCCCAACTCCCCCAGTCTCTCTTCATAGAAGAGATGCTCCAGTCCCTCAATCATCCCTGTGGCTCTTCACCAGACTCTCCCCAGTATGTCCATGTATCTCTTGTACCGAAGAGTCCAGAACTGGATACAGCACTCCAGGTGTGGCCTCACCAGTGCTGAGAAGAGGGGAAGGACCACCTCCCTTGACCTGCTGGCAACACTCCTCTTAATGCAGCCCAGGACAGCATTAGCCTTCCTTGTTCCAAGGGCACAGCGTCGGCTCATGGTCAATGTCATGTCCACCAGCTTCTTTCCAAAAAGCTGCTTTCCAGCTGGTTGGCCTCCAGCACATGGGGTTGTTCCTTCCCAAGTGTAGGACTTTGCACTCCCCTTTGCTGAACATCATGAGGTTCCTCTCAGTCTATTTCTCCACCCTGTTAAGGTCCCTCTGGGTGACAGCACAGCCCTCCAGTCTATCAGCCACTCCTCCCAGTTTTGTGTCATCTGCAAACTTGCTGAGGGTACGCCCCGCCCCATCATCGAGATCATTAATGAGGATGTTGAACAGGACTGGATTCAGCACTGTACCCCTTGGGTTCAATGTTAGTAACTGTCCTCCAACTAGACTTCCTGCCACTAATTGTCACTGTTTGGGCCCAGCTGTTCAGCCAATTTTCAATCCACCTCACTGCTCATCTAGCTTACACTTCATCAGCTTCTCTACAAGGATCTTATGGGAGACAGTGAAAAAAACCTTACTAAAGTTCAGGTAGACAATATCCACTGCTCTTCCCTCATCTACCAAGGCAGTCACAGAAGGTTATCAGGTTTGTCAAGCACGACTGACTCTACATGAATCCATGCTGACTGCTCCCAATCACTGTCTTGTCCTTCATGTGCCAGGAAATGGTTTCCAAGATTAGTTGTTTCATCACCTTCCCAAAGACTGAGGTGAGGTTGACTGGCCTGTCATTCCCTGGGTCCTCTTTCTTGCCCTTCTTTAAGACAGGAGTGACATTTGCTTTCCTCAGATACCTGTCCCAGTCATCACGGCCTTTCAAAGATAATCTAAAGTGGCCTCACAACGACATCAGCCAGCTGCCTCAGCATTCATGAGCACATCCTGTCAGCAAACATACACTTACAGATAAAACCGGCATATGTTTAAAACTAGAGACCACTGTCATGGGCACCAAAAAAAATTTGGAAGTCAATATTCAAGCAGAGAAGGAACTTCTCTAATATAGCACAGATAATCTGCTTCAAAGAGACCTTGTTTTGTGTTAAAAGAAAAAGGGGAAAAAATATCCCCTTTTTCCCAGAAGATATAACAGAGATTTTTGTGTGTGTGTATGAATCCTCATTAAAGTCTTTGTAGTTTTAGCAAATCAGACAAGTGCTCTGGATTAACTGTCAGATAGGCAGGGAACAAATTCTGGAGCTAGATATTGTCCATATCTACAACAAAAAGGTTGTTATCAGAGAAAATATGGCCTGTTACTGCCAGAAGACTTAAGCCTTTCAGAAAGTAATCAATGCTTTTAGGATAGGATGGCCAAGGCAGCATATTGCTGTCACTCCAGACAAGTATTTACTGAGGATAAAGAGGCACACTTTCTACAGTTCCCTAAAAGAATGAAGAAATAAGGAAAACAATTAGGCAATCAAGAAAACCCTAAGCAATCACTTCTGAGACACCACAATGAATTAATCCATGTAGGCATAAAATCAGTATTTTATAGTAAACTCATGAAGTTGAGCAAATCAGAGATTAATTGTACACTTTTCCTAAGTTTGGCTTGCAAGTATGATTAAAAATTGGTTAAATGATTGGTAAATTTATGTCATTTGAATGTCTTTGTTACGTTATTATTACATTTTAGCCGAAGAAGAAAGATCAGACAGAGGGAATTTTAGCTATAAGTGGTTCTGCTTCCCAGACAAGATTCCTACTGGTAGGGATTCAGTCTAAGTCTGTGTTCTGGACAGAAGAGGAAGTTCTGCACACATTTGTGCAGACAAGGCATTCTGGATTTATTTTGATGCATACATCATACTTCCACATTTAAACATATAGGCAAAGTGCTGTTTCTAAGTCATTTTTTGGTGAACTGATGCTGGAGGCACATGAAGCTCTTGACAAGGAAATGGCCTTGGAGGGAGGTCAAGCAAGCAGGATAAGACCCAAGAACAACAGTATTATAACAAACAAAGCAATAGTATCAACATCTAATAATCTATAATGTAGAACTACCTACACCTGGAGTTGCAGTACAACCATTCTGTTGATGTATCACCCATTGTTGCTATCTATAGGTTATGAATTAAACCAATTTCTTCAGTCAGTATGTCATTTCTGATTTCTGACCTAATAAACCACACCCTCTCAAATTTAGTTCTTCAACATAAATTGAAATGGGAAAGTCAGCTTTCCTGGTTTTTCAACTCCATGTTGAATAAGTCATGGAATTAAACTAAAGAGAATAACTCAACATAAACAAAACTTTATTCTTCCCATAGCATGAGAAGCTATAACTACCCAAAACTGATACAACTCTTCAACATTCTTTTTTTATGGGGTTTGGGAAATGACCTTTACAAATTCAGTAGTTTGTCACTCAATACATCAGCAGAACAGTAAACTGAATAATACCTCAAATTTACATTAGCATGAAAGAACACAGGTCAGTCAGGCCCTCAAAAATTCACTACAAATTACAATACGAGTTCAAAAATAGAGTATTTTAGGGTTAAAATCTGATTTAAACTTTGAAAAATTTGATTAAATTTATGTTTTATATAACAGCATTTTGTACATTTTTACCAATATATTTGCTGTAAAATATATTTCTGTTAAGTGTGCACATTTTACTCGGAATGCTATTCTTGAGTTAACATGGACCTCTTGTCATGTCCAAATGAAATAATTTTTTTCTGTACCCAACAACCATAAGAAACACAGACAAACAAAAAGGCTATTCCTACTTCCTCTCCAGATATTTTGCATTTTGTAAAATTTCAGGATGATGAACCAAAGAGCTAAGAAGGTATATTGGAACACCAGAAAAGCACCAGCTTGAGCTAAAAGACTGGCTTGTTTCTGAAGAAATGAAGATACAGTGTTGATGGAACTGAAAGATCCTGCCTCAGAGTACCACAAAATGCAGTAGGAAAAGCTGAAAAGCATTGCCAGAAGGCTTGAGAGACAGAGTTGAAATAGATGAGAAACACAGACAGATGATCTGAGAAACAAGTCAAAGAAATGAAGCATTTGTCTGAGACAGCCAGTAAGGAGGGACCTAGAAGCTGAGGAAATGTTGCTGAAGGGACTATGAATAAAAACAGGAAAAATATTTTGTATATTTTTATACAAGAGTATAGTATATATTTTTATAGAGTATACAGGCTTAATCCTAAATTCCTGATTTAATTACATCTATGTGAACACACCTTGCAAGGACACGTTTGCAATTCCTCAGACTCATTCTAATAAGGTTTTGCATATCTTCAATGTATTGAACAAGAAGAAACAAAAAACTTGTGGAAAAGACCATCTTTTCCGCTGCTCAAGTACAAAGAGTTGAAGGAGCTGAAGGTTCATGAGGTATTGCAATAACTCACGTCAGCAACTGTTTGGTTATTAATCAGAGATGTCAACACTTTAGATGTCCATACACTCTGCTATTCTGAAGAACTTTACATAGCCAGAAGGGCTGCAGAGAAATTCTCAGGAACTAGAAATTAATAAAACCTTGGAAGAACTGGAGGATTACTGAAGGAACAGCTTCACTTGGTGAAGTTGTATTTGAGATCAAACTATACACACAAAAGGCAGTGACAAAGAGAATTCAATGACCACATGAGCAAAGATGCTGAAGGAAAAAACAGACAGAAATTCAGGATGACCAATTGCACCTACCAGGTAACAGAAGCTGAGAACCTTCCTTATCAGCCCTTTTATTAGCAACAAGAAACAGACTAAAGCAGATGTAGCAAGTTCTCCTAAAAGAGCACTACTTGTCGAAGTACAATCTTGTCTCTGCTCTATGTTATAATGTGGTATCACAAAGTCATGGAGATAAATGTCTGCTCTCAGCACTACTAGTCCACTGAATATATAAACTTTTCCAATTATACAGAAATCAGAATGGTTTCCCTGAGTATAATTTCATTCCCTGCATCATAGATTCAAACATTAAAGTTATATTAAAGTTAAATTAAAGAACCATAACAAAGTTGGGTTCACAAACCTCATCCAGACTTGATAACCTATGAATAATTTACATTAAAATAATATAGTTTTCATTTTAAAGTGTTTTTATTATGACAACCTTTCTCTTTTAGAATGATAATTTTTCCATACCATCTTGCTTCATTATTGTTTACAGAAAAAACAATTTCTGATCATTCCACTTAAAAAGAATCCAATTAAAGATTTTGCTGCATCAGTAATGTTTGATGAAGACTATGAAAGAGTATAAAGGCTTTGCTTTTCAGAAAATGTAAGAATAACTTGCACAAAATACATATTCTAAAATCTGTTAGATGAAAGAGAATAACCTGCTAGGTCTGCAGTATAATGCAAGGCACAAAAGTACAACTCATATGGGATCAGGATTTAACAGCCCTTGAATCTCAAGAGTCCTTTTGTTCTGGCTCCAATCAACACGATGTGCACCATGGAAGTGTTCTTAAAAATCTTAGTAATACCATATTCCTCTAGAGAACTTAGTAAGCCAACACCCCAAGTCATCAAATTACCTGAACTGCAAGTATGCAAGATTCACTCCAAAGTCTACGAACCAAGTTGTCCTTTACACTGAAGACATCTTCTCTTTCTAAAAGCAGACAATAAAACAGTCTGAATGAAACAGTGTTTTCATGTGGTGCCTGGTTCCTTTTCAGTGCTAGAACAACATATAGCCATGTTGGTTCGATGTAAATCAGATTCAAAAGGACTAAGGACTTGCTTAAAGCAAATGATTAAGTATGTGGAAGATCAAAGCCTAGCACTTCACTGACATCTGAGAATGCAAAAGAGAATGAAGAAAGATAAAGAATTGGGGGTTATTTCTTGGTGTAAGCATTAAAAATCTACTGGTTTAAATCAAACAATGACAATTACATCAGTGGAAGTACCCTCTCCTTATATCATGACTTCAATTGATGAAAGGCACATTATAGTATTTCTACAACAGGACAGGTTTTTTTGTTTTTCCACGCTATTATTTTGATTCTTCTCAAGAAGATATTTTACTCTTAAAGCCAATTTTGTTCTCTCTCATTTAGCAAACATTGATTTTTTTTTTCCCCACTGTCTGCATTTCAAATAGAGCTAAAACAAGCAAGGCTGTTTTGTTTAATACCTTAAAAGGTGCTGAACCTCCTCTGGCTATCTGGAATAAAAATCCACAGCTGTGGCTAGCTCTTTATGGATATTGCAATCCCAATTTTCTTCTTCTTCTTCAAAGCTTCAATAGCTGTTTAAAAGAAGTACAATGCATCCTTCTTCAAAGATGACAGGAAAGGCACTGCACTTTGTATTACCATACATGATCTCAGCACATGCCTTACTGTCTGCTCTGCCTGGGAGTTCAGTTTGATGTCAGCCTGCAGGTATTACAGTGATGACCAAAGATAGACATCCACAGAGACAAATTACTAGGGCCTTCAAGAATACAGCTACCCTGCCAGCAAGAAAAAAAAATGAAACACGTATTTATCAAAAGGTACTTTTGTCTCTTGCCACAGCAATACGCTACACAAGAAGCTGCTATTTTGTTTAGAAGTGAATATTCTGTGTTGCAGCGACAACTCAAATTTCAGTGAATGGCGTAATATGCTTGACAGAGTATTGAAGAACAAGATTATAACCTAGCCTTTCAAACTTCAGCACTTGAAGTAACCAATGGAAAATTTTAGAAGCATCAGACAAAAGATGAATAATCTCAACCATCCCTTTGAGATCCAGAAAAGCACATTCATCCATTTAGTGTTTGATGCCCTAGATACTTTATATTAATTATTTTGTGTAATAGAAGTATGGGTTAGCTTCACTTAAAAAAAAAAAGTCCAAACACAATGAAATAACTGTATGCAATCTATGATACACAGACACTCATGAATTATAGAAATATATTCTAGCAATTCATTAATAAAGGCAGGAAACCCTTGTGATAACAAAAGTTATCACAGAATTTTGGTACTTAGTCTATATGGTAGAAGTCCCTCTGACAGTGGGAAAGGCTGCCATTCCTAGAAATTCCACCTCTCAAAGTGTTTTTTTCAGAGTCAGAAAAGTATCTTGACTTGTATCAGGATGCAATCTGATCACAATAGTACTGCTGAAATCACAGATAAGGGAGCATCTCTCCAGGCATGTGAGTCACTGTAATGACTTCTCCACTTGGTCGGCAGAAAATCCAAGCTTCTCCAGACATTCTGGCCTCCCCAAAACCCTCATTGTCAATTCCAGCATATCTCTTCCTGCTCATATTGTTAACTCCTTCCCTCTTGACCAAACTCTTTATTCCCTTTTTGTCTCTATCAGACTACTGCCTCTCACCATCCTTAGGTTCCACTATTGCAATTTACTGTATTTGTATGCTAGAAGGGACTGAAGAGAAAACCAAAGAGAGAACTGAACTTTGTGTGACTCCACAGGAAAGAAAAGTAGTGGTGCCATCAATCCTCAAAACTCCTTTGGGCGTATGTACTCATACACCCAATGGAGTCGCCCATGTAACAGCTTTATCAGCCTTTCCTATGCAGCATCAGTAATTGCATCTTTTTGCTGCCCTGTTAATGAATCACATTGTCATGCCAGCAACTTTCCACTAGGTCATACTGCTGCAGATCAATAGTATGGTCACAAACTAGAACACAGGAGGTTCAACTTAAACATGAGGAAAAACTACTGTCAGTGTAACAGCACTGGAACAGACTGCCCAGAGAGGTTGAGGAGCCTCCTTCTCTGGAGACATTCAAAACCTGCCTGGACATGATCCTGCTCTGGCAGGGGGTTGGACTGGATGATCTTCAGAGGTCCCACCAACCCCTCCCATTCTGTGATTCTGTGTATTTCTTCTGATCTAGTCTACTGAATGGGCTATGACCAGTTTATCAGGCTCATATGGGAAATACATTTCCAGGTATAATGAAGATAGAGACCTTTTGGTCTCCCCTGCTTTCTCTCCAACATTTGAGGCTTTTATCCTTTTTACAAAAGATTTTAATTATGCTGCAAACAGTTGGGAATTATTTTGTGGTTTCTTTGGTACTATAGGGCTACTAAATAGTCATCTGTATTTGAAGGTGACTAGATTCATTTATTTGATTGGTTTCCTACAAGTCTGATAATTTTCTATCCCTCTCTCTTCCTGCAGCACAGGATATCAGAAAACTGTAATCAGATATGAGTTTGAAGGTTACACACTGATGTTGACATAAAACTATAATCACCTGCAACTTCTTAAACTTCATATTCTGTTGAGGCCTACTTTGTTTTCAGTGGGCTACTGCATTTGCAGGAGTCTGTTCGTTATTTTGGTTGAAGCAGGACCACACATCTTTATTCTTCCTTGCAATATAATGTGCCTAAAAGAGTAGTCCTGTTGTAACAGGCTTTTTCTTGGCTTTTTACAGTTCTGTATAGGTACATGAACAACGCTAGTACTGATGAAGTAGAAGAGTGCTGAGGAAAAACAACAACTTAGCATATACTTCAAGCAGCATTTGCCTGCAGAGTTCCAGGCTACATCTACCTTCCCTTGGCAGAGAAGCCACCTGATGAAGAGTTGCATCTCCCAGCCCACATAGGAAATGTGTTGGAAGTGATTGAATGGCTCACACGAATACGCTGAACTCACAGGCATTGCCATCTCATTGTAATTTTGCATCAATAAATCAACAGCTAAAAGGCATATAATACGAGGTGACTTGAAGTGGCTGTCATTAATTATGTTCTATCTTTTGCTTAGTAACCACCACAACACAGCCTTCAATAAAACTAATTCTAATTACAGTTTGACAAGTTTCCCAAATTATGCTTATGATTTATTTTAGCATGACAGTTTTGGAAACTACAAGAGCTTTTCATTTCCTTTCTATTTCACAAGTACATCAAGCAGAGGTACAGTCAGAAATAAACAAAGACATAAAAAGTGCCATTTGAACCTCCAGGAGTTAGCAAAGCCAGAGTCAGAAAACACCATGAAAACACTAAAAACTAAATTTGTAGTAACTACAGTATCCATTTCAGAAAATGGTTGAAAGGTGGCAGCTTCCTTCTGATTTCTTATTGGAGCAAATTAATAAAAAAATTTTCTTCTGTACTTCACTAGTGACTCTTTAAAAAAGTATTTTCTTTTATCCATTTTAAACCAATCTCCTACCACTTTCATTGAGTGTCACATGTAGTAGTGTCCCTTGCAGGTTTTTATGAACCCTAGGTCTTCATGAATTCATTTAGAGTTTTATTTTCCCCTTTAATAAAGTCTCTGTGAAAAGCCCCCTTAATAATATATTTTGTACTCTCAAAGTCAAACCAGTTTTGGATAAAAACAGGGGAGACTAGAAGGAAAGCAGAGTTCCAAGCAATTTTTAATTTTAAATTCCATCTCTCAGAATAATTCTTATTCAATCTCTTCAATGTTGTGAAATACACTTCTCTTTGTTGCTAGCCTCCTTTGCTCCTGAAAATAAGGAAATAAAAAAGGTTGGTTTTGTCCATTCAGGACAAAATGTTACAGCAGTGGGGGAGGGGAAAAAACAACAAACAGCCTTCAATGCTGAAAGGTACAGCCAAATTTGGAAAGCTGTGCTTTTGTAACATAGCTTTAAAAAGTCTTAATAGTTAGCATATCAACTAGCTTTCTAAACTGCTACAAGCAGGACAAGAACCTTCATTTCTGCAAAAATGGCAGTCAGAATTAAATAACACCTTCAAGTTCATGTGTTACAAGAAGAATTTCGTAATGACACTTTAAAGTCATGACTACGCAGCTAATGAAGGAAGTGTCACATCTCCCATATTCTCTGGTCACCCACACCTGGCACTGTTCCTGCGAAAGGCAGAATCCTTGTATTGGCTCACACCTGGCTGCTGTTCTGCTATCAGCTTTGGTAGAAAATGGTTTAATTATTAAAAAACCTCAAAAGATAAAACATTCTCTCTGCCTTCAGTTTGAAGTGTACACGCACCAGCCATTTCTATACATTTTTGCCTTTAGCTGACATTAGACCTAGTGTGGCATATGCTAGAAAAAATTGTATAGCACTGGCTGCATAACTTTAACTCTTAGACTGATTCCTGAGAGGCTCAAAGAATATAACACTCTCACTGCCTTACAAGGAGATTGCAAGAAACTTGCAGGACCAGGCTGCTTCCCGCAGGAACCCAGTCACACCAGTGCAAAGTCTCTGAGCATCGCTCCCTGCTCTGTTGGCACTGATCCTCGGCTGCCACCCGGGACACTGCAGAAAATGCCAGCTACAGGGGCCTCAGACTGCAGCAGCATTTGCTGAGGAGCCTCTGCTTGGTCTCCAGCACAAGGAGGCTGGCACACCTCACGATCCAGAGCAAAGCAACAGATGGGAAGGAGGGGAGAAGAAACAGAATCAAAGCTGTTCCATGCTGTTTGCTCAGAGATTGCCAAAACAGGCACAGACAGCGAGTAGCCATGAGGAAAGCTTAAGTCCTAATTTCTCAGCAGGAGAATGGCATTTTAAAACAACCCCCTAGGAAACCCTCATCCTCCCCCCCCCCTTCCTTTTTTCTTTCTTTCTTAAACAGTTTCAGCCCCTAACAAAATTGCCAGTGGCTTTCAACTTGCAGCAACAACCTGGAGGCAACTCATGAGTACTTTGTAAACAACGCTAATCTGTAAACTAAAGAAAAAAAATACTTCCATTTATAGTTAAAAAAAAAAAAGAAAAAAAGAAAAAATGTTGTTTTCTCTGCAAAACAGGCCTACAAAATGTAAACTGATGCAATCAGATCCTTAAGACCTAAGAGTTTTGGTTCTGTTCCAGCACTGCAGATCTTTCTTTGTCTTGCTCTGTGCCCCTCACCTACACACACACATTTCTACTATATTTCACCTATGCTTGGCATATATCTTACAGAAATCACAGAGAATGATTTTGTATGCTCCGGTGTGCAGATGTGCACACGTCACCAATCACATGACAAAGGTTTACCCTCATTATCACTGGGGTACACTTCTCCCAAATCAATGAATCAAAAACTATTCAATGCATTTTAAGAAGAGAAGCAGCTTTTTTTATGCCTTTGAATTTGGGAGCTGGGTACTTAATTGATTGGGTACTCCATCTCCCCATTTTTAAGGGCCATTAACAAGCAATAGGGAGTATATTGATGTTAGCTAGTTATTTTTAAATCAGCCTTAAATGGACTTAAAGTGAAACAAACATACTCATTTTCTAAATCCAAACACCAGCTTGCACAGTTAAAAAAAGCAGCATAATGATGATTTGAAGAGATGAAAGAAGCAGGTATACATCTACTTTGCACTTCAACCAGCTTTAGAAGTTTCTCCCACACTGCACGGTTCAGTTAGCAAGCCAGTAGTTTTTCTGGTTGAGGATTAAGATTTTTCACATGTGCCCTTATCTCAACACATCTTCTTGCCATGTCCTCCTTTGGAAGTGCTAATGAGTGAGGTGACACCCAAACAGTGTTAGCTGCCTGGACGGACAATGAGTGAAACCTCAGCAAGTAATTTTCTACAAGGCATAAGACTCCTTCCACTGGAGCATGAACCATTCTACACGCATAGCCTGACACTGTCTGAAACACGCTCATCTCTCTTATTTTATAGAGACGTACACAGTGGATGAGTGTGATCCACACAAAAGGCAACACTGTCTTTTTACTGACCCTACCTATGGTGGTAACAAATCTCTTTGGGATGAAAATGAGTTTGGGATTAACTGATCTTAATCCTGTCTGGAAGGGTACACTGATACCCTAATTAATATCTTAAACTGCCTTTGCACCCAGAATTAGAAAATGCAATCCCTCATCCCCTCTGGTGACCACGTAACTCTTGCATCTTGCTTTACCCAAATGCTTCAGTGAGCAGCACCACTGGGAATGAACAGCTGTAAAAAGCACACAGCACAAGCTGCTCCCTTTTTTCATCTATTAGCCTCTCCCTCCTGCCCTTCCATCTCTGTCAATCAGTAGTTGTACTATGTGCTGGAGCAAGTGGGCTTACATCTCTTACGAAGTCTCAGATAATCTACTGTAAATGAATGCTTTATTCATCCGACTCTTTTCCTCTTCACAATACTCACAAGGTTCTGGCCTTGAGAACTGAAAGCACCAGGATTTTACAAATGAACCTGCCTCCTCAGCCACAGCGTGGATTTTCTAAGAGCCAGCTCTGGGAAAGAACTGCCTGTAGTAAAGGTGGCCATGGCCCCCATCAATACATGAGGAAGAAAGAAACTGAGTGGATTGAGGAAAGATGTGGAACTGACAGTCTGAAAAGAAGTAATACAGTAACTAGAGAATATACACTTAATCAGTATCCTATTATCCCACAAAATAGAAACTACATGACTGATACAGTTACTGTTACTTCTGGACCTGAGTTGCTGCATCTCATTTAAGTGCCAAAAATAGGACATCTGACTTTTTTGTCTTTAATGTTTTTCAAGTAGCTAGTGGTCCTAGGAGGAAATAGGTTACCGTGTCATGCCTAAATTGTCAGACTCTCCCTTGATTACCGAGGGCCCTTTTTCTCTGACTTGTTTCTCCTTTCTGCTCTGGGCCTAAGGTATGGCACTAAGTCAAAAGGATTTACTTCAAGCCAATAAACTACCACATACAGTACAGGTTCAGTCTTTCACGCTTCCACATTTTCTTTCCTGTCCACCCTTCACAGACCAATGGTAGCTATTGAGCCCGAATACTAAACAGCTATTTGTTCATCGACAGCTCACCTTTAACAAGTCAGGATATATTTACTGTGGAAGAAAAAAAAATTGTATATACAATGTTTTATAGGGTATGCTTTAAAAATAATGTTTTCATCTTCTTCCAAAAAGTAAAATCAAACATTCAAAGTCAAAATTAACTTTGAGAAATCAGACATGAAGAATCCTATCGGTCACTGCAACTAGAATTCAGAGTCTACAAGATCCACTTCTGTCAAGATCTTGAATCCACATTTTCTGGTAGGAATATCACAAGCAGAAGACTCTAGATGTATTTAAACCAGAGTCTGATGAGTTGCTGATACAGCTTGCAGTCAAACACAAAATCAGGACTGGGTGCAATGACCGAGGAGGTCCCTTCCTATGCTGTGTCCTCAACTACATGATGCATTCCCTCAACCTGGCCCTAACAATCCCTGCATTTTTTCCTCCTGTTCAGGGTGGTCAGCAAGTCAATTTCTATCACTGTGACAATAAGTCTATTTATTTACAGCAGGTGTACAAGTCATCTTTCTGGGGCTGTTGCTGAACAGCATTTTTAAATAAATCTCAATTTCTGGAAACAAAAAAACCCCAAAACTAGTGATATTCAGAGATATACAGGTATTTCTGTTTGCTTGTGCTTGCCTCTTGGTCACTTATTTGAAGGATGCCAAGAAGAGGTAACTGAAGACATTCCTAGCCCTTTCAGAAGCCTGACACCAAAAGGACAGTTCTGCATGTTTCCTTTAACACACAGTAAAAAAAGTAACAGCTTTGATTCTCAAGAATCTGATCCAGAAATCAACCACCATGTATACCTAAGCCACATACATGCTGTGGAAGCCCATGTGAAAAGCAGATAGAAATATTACTAAAAGTGTTTCCATTACATGACATTTCCTACAGTTAATATGGGGAACAAACACTGTCCCCCATCCTTAAGAGGAAGTTTGAGATGCTTCTGCAAGCACTGCAGAAGTGAGATATTAAGAGCTAAAGTAAACTCTGCTTTTGTCTTTTTAAATTTCTTTCTTTGATGTCTTCCAAAAGGACACCACAATGAAAGGAATATGCTCCTTGGTGTTCACAGTGAAGTGACAGATGGAAGGAAGCACTTGCTCACTCAGCATTTCTCCGGATAACACAACCTTTGACCCAAGAATCTACTTCTAGAAATGCTGATTCATTACCAAGTGGGATAATTTAGCAGCAGCAGCAATGTAAGCATGACACTGGCTTTGTCTCCCAAAGTTCACGGGACACAAAAGGCTACTTAGAGATCACGCTGCTGTAGAGTAATGTCATTCTTGTCATTTCCTCAGATTGATCTGCAGCCAAAACATGCGGGTGCTTGCTGTGAAAGAAATGGCAGTGATACCAATCTATCTGAAACCAAGGGAAGCCTTGCTGACAGGAAACCCAGGTGCAAAATTCAGCTCCATTCCCTTGAAGTAGTGAAAAGACTCTTGCCAGTTTGGCACACAACAACTTGACAGCAGCACTCAATCAGGAAAAGGTCTGTCCTTTACCTGACAGATTTCTATGCATCTGCCCCATAGTCTGTGCAGAAATCCTGAAGTCACTTCTCCAGTCCAGAAGGGGATTCAAATTCACAGCTATCATCTATGAACTTAAAGCTGGAGCCGTATTTGCAGTGAACTGGGATTCAGTGAAGTCTGAAGAGGTTTTTTGCCATGTGCCACATGGTCTCCC
Organism: Mesitornis unicolor; assembly: GCF_000695765.1. NCBI lineage: Eukaryota > Metazoa > Chordata > Aves > Mesitornithiformes > Mesitornithidae > Mesitornis > Mesitornis unicolor. Next base: position 56,935 of record NW_010173477.1, on the reverse strand, counting down.
CACATTCCACAATTCTGCCTCTAACAATATTTAAAAGCACAATGTTAGTCTCTCTCAGTAGCCCACCAAGCACCTCATTTTTTGAATGCTCAGCAGCCCATCTGAAACATAAAGGCACAGTAAACCTACTTCACATGAACCACATGACAAGTTTGGGAGGCCCATCTACCAGAGCCTGGATCTGTTATCACAGAAAGATGTATATTCAGCTACTGCACAGAAACTCTGTTGTCTTCAGAATCTTCTTCCCTGGTTTGACACAGGAAGAAACAATCCCTGTTTATATATAAAGAGAAAGCTTCTTTCTAGGGATTTGTGTAGAAATGTTTCCTTGCAATAAGGAGTGTTTCTAGCCATAGAAGAAAGCAGCAAAGGTCAGACAACATTCTTTAGTCCTGAGCCCAGTGTTAAGAGATCGATTAGAGCTTGTGAAGAAATTCTGACTGTATAAAATTGCTTGATGGAAGCAGAGTGTATCTTTTTCCACATAGAACAGTTGCAAGAAATTGGCTTCCTGCTTCTGCCAGCTCAAAGCTTTGAATCGATGTCTGTGGACACCATTTCAGGTTTTTCCCATTGACTCCACTGGGCATGGAATCACACTTCAAACAGCCCGTATAGCAAAACTCTAATTATCTCACTGTACCTGAAGATCATCCCTTGGGCTTTCCTCTGTGATTATTTCATCCTGATGCTTTTATTCTACCCTAGAAATAGCTTAACAAAATAACATAAATTTTCCACAACACCACAGAACAGACAATTTGCTTTCTCAGCTAGTAAAAAGTCAATGGCAAATGATGCTCTTTTTACATAATTTACTTGGCAAACACTATCTTTTGATGTCAGTGTGCAGGGGACTATACTAGTTCTTTAAGGGACTACAGCCATATCCTTCTCAACAACCTTTTTCACTGCTATCTTGTCAACATAAGCTTGAAGAAAGATCTCACAGAAAGAGAGAAAAAACAGAGGAAGAACATATCTCATCTGATTAACAGCTTTCTCACAACAATAACAATCTGTCCTTTTACTTCTCCAGATAACATTATCCCAGGACACACTGAAAAGTGGCGACTCATTCCAGGCTTGTTTGCAAAGGGAAACAGAATTTTCAACTACTTATGCTTTTGCACAGAAATGGCAAGTGTGCATAGAAAAACATTTGAAAGCTAATAAAATATCAGTTTGTTGGCAAAAAGAAACAAAAATCACAAGAGAAATCTGACTCTTAAAAAAGGAGCTGACAAAGAACCACACAATGTTTATAAATCTGGTTTAGAGAAATGCTGACTTCACTCCACTGCTTTTGCATTTTGAATAACTGATTCCAGACATTCTTTCATTAAATATTACCTTATATGAATGTGTATCTTATTGAGGGAGGTTAATTATTTGCTGAAAAGTATTTTTTTGTTTTGTGTACTTTAAAAAAGTAAATGTTCGAGTGTATCTTTTAAAAAAAAAAAATATCCAAATATCCACTTTCCTGGCAGCTTATTTTCACCTGGGTCATTTCAGCAAGCTGATTTACAGCAGTACCCAATGAACAGTTTCAATGGCCCATGTGTCGGGGAAGCAGGAAAAAGCAGTAATGGGCAGAACAGGTTCATAAGCCAGATTTCTCCTGAAGCCAAGGTATGACAAAGTCTGACAGGACCCAACAGGGAAGATTTTGTGGACTTGCAGATGGAAAAAGAGACCATACTGAAGAGTATGGTCAACTGAAGAGTTCTCAGTCTGGAAGGCAAACTGATGTTTTATTTAACTTGAATCTAAATTTGAGTATCCTAAGATTTGGTCCTTAAGCCAGTAATTTCAAGGAAATCTAAGTGGTGATGGAAAGGATTATTGCACTGTTACTCTTGCTACTAATACTTGAATTTCCAGGATGGGAAAATCCTGGCGACACTTAAACCAGTGGTCAGCTAATAATTTGAGGAAAGGATTACTTAGAATTGAAAATTTAAGACTGAAAATCTGTATCAAAAATTCCATCAAACACAGGTGAGAGTAAATTGTCTGCAACATCTGCTATTAACTGAAATAGTCTACAGATTTTTTCCTTACTAAAGACTACTGAAGGAAATTTGAAAAATGGTTTCTTCTGCAATCAGAAGAAAAAGCTGTTTGAAAATCCATCATAAATACTGGTCATATTTTTAAAATGAAAGCTTACTATAGCCAATTGCAAACTATTCCTTATCACCTATGCTTTTTCCATTCATATGAATTATAAAACCTCAGCACAGTCAAAGCCAAAAAAGGTAAGCATACCCATTTGTTAAAAAATGAAGTCTCTTGCAAGTAAATAAATGTGTTGCATCTATTTCAACTTCTTTTTCATTTATATTCCATTGAAAGACTTGTCAACATTTATTCTGTAAGCACATTGATATTGACATCTGTTAGTTACCATACATTCTGTACATTTAATACCATTGCAGACAGAAATCACCTGTTGGCATCTCCCAGCTATGTATTTAAGAGTTCAGGGCAATGAGGTACTTCAACGTGTTAGGTTTGAGTCAGTAAAAATAATCATGTACTTAAATTCAAACACAGGACTTGTTGAAATAGCTCCTGAATTGAAATCTCCACTGGCAAATTATTCATTTCAGCATATAGGGCTGCACTATTCTTTCTCTTCTTTTATGTTCTTACTGAAAAAAGTAGCTATTTTCTATGTTCATTGAGGGTATGCCCGATTACAGGCCTAAGAAAAACCCACTGGATACATTTTAAAATTGCCTTTCTTCCCAAAATGTTTCCTGCTATTTGAAAAAACAAAAGTTAGTAGTATTGTTTTTAACAATAAAATACTAGAATATTTTTCCAACTGTTATTCAGTAGGATTAATGCTTTTAACATTTTTAGGTATCACTCTACACTCCAATGTTACCCATTCCGGGAATCACTTTAACAACACTGTTAATCTTTTTATAAATCAAATACACAAGTTATAAAGATTTATAAAACCTACAAACTTATGGTCATCATACTTTATAAGGCCAAATATTTCTGGTCACAAAGATATTCTTCCAGCCTTACCCATCACCATAGGAAAATACATATGGGATGTAATTTATTCTGACATTTTAAGTACAACATAAGACTTCTATTTCATATTCTGTACTATATATATTCAATAGACAATATACAGAATAAATTCTGTGCATCCAACAATGTAATTTCATTGAAGAAAAAACAAGAGCACAAATTATATTGTATGTGAAGTATATAATTTAGGTTGGGTAACAGTGAGTGATGACAGATTTTATAGCACTTCAATGCTGACTTAATCACTTATTATTTTGAAGAGATTTTGGATTAGTGGGATTTTAGATGCTGAAGATTCATTTATTTACAAACACAATTGCTGGAATTTCACCAAAGTATCCATATTTATACCTCCCAAAATATATATCTATTTTAAGGCATGATGTGGTGAAGGTTTCTTTGGTTTTATTTCATCCTATTTCAAAAGAAGAATTAAGCTGGTCGGAAACAGAACATCTCCAACTGAATTAAAAGACTATTTTATCAACAAGACAGCCTCCATGCAAATTCTGATCATGCCTAGCCATGTTTGATTTACGATCGCTGATGGGATTACGGCCTAGTTGAGGCAACCCACAATACACAACTGTGCTATTAGTAGGCATGGTACATTAATCAATGATGATGAGTATAAAAAAATTCTAAAATACTCTGATCTCAATATGTTATGGTTTTGCTTAGTTTTAGTGCACAGTAATGGGAAATTTAAGCACAAACCCATGTGCATTGATCATACGCTATACCTTAATTGTACATTCAGTGATGCAGTCGTTCAGAATTCTTTAAAAAGTTTTATGTATAGATAAATACAGAATATGAATGCTCCCTCATCTCACCTTCTAAAATTGTATAACATTTTTGCTTTGGATAGTGAGTAAAACAGTATAGTAAGTACTTAACTTTTGTTAATTACATCAAGACTTAAAAGAAACATAAAGGAAGTGAATAAAGTCTTATTCGATTGAATAAAACCTCTTAATTGAAAACATTCTAAATCACATTTATGATAATTCCAAAGCTTAAATGGGACATCACCTTTTTAAGATCAAGCAAAAAGAACATTATCTTCACGTCGGAAATCATCTTTTTAAAGTGTATGCTTTGGTACAATCCCATTTAAAACATAAATCAAGGATGCATACTAAGGACCAAGGACAACCAGCTGGTAGGCCACAAGTAAAGTCAGGCCGTTCATATTGATTCTCAAATCTGCAACTCAGCCCAGCTCCTGGCAGCTCTCCAACCACGTGCTGAATTTCTACTCTAACAGCACCTCGGATTCCCAATCTCACTGCTCATCACAATGCATAAAAACATGAAGGGAAGATGTCAAGCAAAGATTGCCGTAATAGAAAAGAGCTGCATGTTCAGGTTTAAAGATGGAGAGCCGGATTCAATGGTAGAATAGCTCCAGTGGACATAAAATTAACGTTGAGAGCAGAGAAGGCAAACAAAGTGTTATTTATATGCTATTGAGTTCTGTAACTATACTGCCTTCACAATCATGTTGGCAGGGATGCAGTACTTAGCACAGTAACACAGAAAAGCTGGTATTATCCACAGAGCCAACTATTCAGTCTACTTGGCAAACCCAATGCTCAAGGTAAGATCCAAGTAAGTCCATAATCCCAAATATCATAAGGTGGGACTTCAGGTGAGAAAAATAAAGGAAAAAAAAAATCCTTTCTCTGCTCTATTTTAACTGCTAGAGAAAAACTCTTTTTAAAGAATACAAATCGTAGTATGCTGCTAAAACCTATCAAAACTTTATTACATTCTGACTATGCCTAATTTTCAAATCTCAAGTAAATCTCAGATGATAGTTTTAAACAATCAAGTAGAGGATTCAGCTTCCAGTAAACCAAGTCTGAAAACCATAGTACACACCACAAAAAAGTATCACATACTAATGAGAAAACAGCTTGACTCAGAGCTGGTTACCATCCTGAAATGGCATACCCAGAAAAACCAGGAAAGGATGACAGAGGCAATTAGCCCTATAACTATGACACTTGGCAACCAGTCTATACAGGCAAACCTCCCCAGGAAAGCAAAGAGGAGAAAATAAAAAGTTTATATTTTGAAGTAAAATTCAGTGATGGGTATAAAGAAAAATGTAAGCTGGGGTTCTAATATTTCTTTACTATAAAACCCAATGAATGCATCTGCCATTTGACTATCACTTCCTTTGCTAAGGAAAGAAAGAAAGAATCTTTACTGATGCAACTTTGCACTACAGATGATACCAAAAATACAACCAATTCACACTGAAAGAAATGCAGCCTACTCTATACATTTGAGAATGTATCCCATTACAGATTTGTAAGATGAAGAGGATGGCCTTCATTTATTGGGGTACTCCACACACATCTCTCAACAAATGTCAGTCATGAGACAAGAAGGAAATGCATCTGAGACAAATGCATAATGCAATGTCTCCATCAGAGCAGGAGATACAGAGTTACTGACAAAATAATTAGAAAACCACATATTGTGGGAACACCACTAACAAATCAAATCTTACTCTATGGCACAAACATTTCACTAGCAAGCTTAGTTTACGGAAGAACACGGTACTAGAGTATTCAGACAGAGAAAATACGTCTTACTGAAGAGACTCACCCACATCTAAGTGTTTATCTAAATCCAGTTTTTATAAAGGCCTACATCAGAGATGAGGTTTTAGCAACTTGAACACAAGAAATACATTATCCCATGTGATAACAAATAGATAAAGACATCCAAAAAACCTTTTAAATATACCTACACGAATGGTTCTGTATTTTAATATCATGAACCAATACTGACATTATCAGGAATTTTCCATCTTCATCCAAGGAAAGAGCAACACTGTGCCACTTGGACTTGTTCATAATCCTTAGGTCAAAATGCCTTGATCCTGGATGTGTAGTGAAGGCAAATTCCTAACTAGAAGTGTTAAAATTACTTTCAGTGAAGCTTACATATCAAAGAAAATACTGTCACAGGGCTGGTTCTGCATGGAATTACCTTCCAAAATATGAAATAGCTTGCTTGTCAAGACAGAAGTTTTGATATGAAGAAAGACATTTATATTACCTCTACCTCTATTATCTCTCTGTAGGAGCCTTCCTCCTAAATATAATTATTGAAGTGAAACAATTTTACAGCTTCTATGTCTGTCAACTTTTACTTATAGGCTACCTGAATAATGGTGTCCTGGTTTGAGCTAAATAGAACTGATTTTTTCTATTTAGTGATTTTACTTTTCAGCTCAGTCTCTTTAAAGTGACTGAACTTGCTGAAAACTAGCAGCATGTTTTTCCCAAACAGTGCTGCTAGGAGATATGCTCAAGGTCAGTTGCCTCATCATGGGTGCTGTGTCTGCACCTATGGGGGGGGAAGCGGACCCAAAACAGACCAACTAGGTATTCCATCCCACATACATCATACTCAGTATAAAGCCGAGGGATCACGAGGGTCTGGACCCTTCTTCCATCTTGGAGCTCTTCCATCTCGGACCCTTCCGTCTGTCTCGATCCTGCAGAGGCCGAGGCCTGAGCAGAATCCTGCTTGTTTGTCTGCCGCTGATCCTGATTCGTGTGTCCTGCATCCTGCTCCCACCTGCTGCTGAGTTTGGTCTGGGACTTTTACAGTGCCCGGCTCCGCAGAGCCTCTGGTGACATATTCGTCATTGGGGTGCGTGTGGGGGGAGGATTTTATATTGGTTTTGTATATGTTTGTACATATTTGTATATATTTCATTATTTTTCTATTTACATTATTATCCTGTAGTAATAGTATTATTGTTTAATTAAATCTGTTAGTTTATTTTTCCAACCCATAAAGCCTCTCCCTCCTTTATTCTCTTTTCCCTTCTGGGGAGGGGGGAGGGGAGAGGGGTTAATAGCGTCTGTCCAGGATTTAGTGGCCGGCCCAGCCCTAAACCACAACAAATGGAAATAAACCACTGGTGGTAGAGCATGAGACAGTTCTTTCTCTGTAGATGAGTTGACTGCCACCTTTGTTTTGCGAAGAGGCAGCAATTAGGGGCTTTCTGATGCTGAGGTCCCTCATTTTTATAAGACAGATAACACAGATTAGAATCTAGAGTTACTTTGGAATTACTCTTAACTTCCTGCTGGTAACAATAATCTTCCTGGGGTTACAGTTTATATATAGTTTTACTTTATATATTATTTTTATATATTTCACCCATACCCAGCCACCAGTCCCCATCTCCACATTACAGTTCACTGCTTCCCAGTAGTGCAGTTGAACTGTAGGACCAACCTGAGAAAGAGATCTCTGGAAAAACCTGGTTAAAAACAACATCCTAAAAGATAAAAGGGAAGAATAGGACTTTACAAGTTAATGTGTCATAAAACAGCACATAAGAAAGAGTCTCCTTGCTTCATCTTTTTTGGGTCTGATGAGACAGTACTACAATGAGCATCTGTACATGCAGTGGAAACTGTAAAGTAAATCTGGGAACTATGGTCTGGAAGAGCCTCCATAGAAGTCTTTGGCATCTGCTGACTGGAATTTTATCTATAGATAAGTATTTGTATAACCTTAATTAATCAGATTAAAGTCATAAGCACATAAAATACAGCTAGGATAATATGTATATATGTTTGCATGTATCTATGTCTACGTACTTATGGTTGCAAAGACAGATTAATGATAAAGGTGCATTCATGGGCAAATATATGTAAAATTTTGAGTGACTAGAACTACTTATAGGAAGATTTGCTTTTATTGTTTAAAATTACATTATCTTCACTTGTACTATTCTATTTCTCCACTTCACAACAATAAATTATTCTTCAGCTGAGTGCTTGGATTTGACCATTCTATACTCCATATCTACAAATATCAGAGTTGCCACACAGCACTGGTATTTTGATTGCAAAGGAAGAGCTTCCCCCTCTCCCCCCCCCCCCCCCCCCCCTCTTTTTTTTGGAAGAAATAGACTAGTAAAGATAAAACACAATGAATTCTTCTGGGGTTGGACTTTCATCTAGCTGTCCCCAAATGAAATATAAGCATTAAAGAAAGCTGTTTGTTCATTGTTACTCTGAAAGACTTACAAAGGTTACTGAATATCCTTCAGTGTCATCTGAAAACATTTTTATCTTTGGAAGGCTCTTAATAGAGTTACATTATCAGTCATTGCTTGTACTATTCAGATCCTTTTAATCACCTCAAAACTGTTTTATGGTTTCTACAGAAATACCTGGAGAGATGGCATGCAGCATAAAACTGCTTTTCTAATGTATCTGTTTGTTACTGAGTAACAGCCATGCTTCTTCATAAAATTGTCTGTGATTACCTTAAGAGAGAATCAAAATTTAAAACATTTCAAGAAGATGGAGAAAAGATGCCTAGGAAATCATTTTACATTAGCAGTGAAAAGACATATAATGCATTTTTCTACGTATCTAAGTTACAGCTGACAGTCTCGTGAAGCCTTATATATTTCCACGTGTGAGAATTAGCACTCTAGGAAGAGCAACTCTCACACCATCTTTAAAGTAGGAAATATTGGTGCCACTTGTATGTCAGTCACATGAAACTGAATTATCAATACCCAATTATGAAAGGATGCAAATTCCAACTGCCTTCTGTTTCAATGCACATTCAAATTTTATCTGACAAGTGAACATTTTATGCAGGTCTGATCAGCATAACATCTGCCTGCCTTCACCTCTCAGCACTCTTTGGCTTTCAGCTGTGCCTCTAAATAGGACAACAGAACCACGGTGCTTCTCCATTTGCAAAATGTATTATGTGTAAACAGCTAGTAGTAATTATAAAATGCTTAGGTACTATAACTATGAAAATATCTCACATAATGTCATATGAGGATTGCAACCACTGACTTCTGTCACTGCTTTAGGAGTCGCACCATAAACACAGCTATGTGTAATTAAAGTTCTGTCAAAATACCTGTACTTTACATCATGACTTTCTAAGGAAAACTGTAGCTAATGTCATAGTGTTAGTGACAGACCAAACCCCCTGCTGAATAAAATACATATCTGAGCTCTCTTGCCATGATCAGCTCCACTGACAAGTCCCCTATTGTTGCAGAGCTGAGAGATGAGCTACAAAACCACAAACTTGGGTGCTATTCTGAGAGTTTCTAAAGGTTTATCTAAGCCACCGAGAGAGACAGTAATAGCTGCAGAAGCTTATGACAAGGGTCTCCAGAACTCATTTCTAAGTTCTTCTGTACATCTTTGTGCATCTTTCCCCTCGCCACCCCCTGCCACCCACTCTGGGATTCAGCTGCCCACTGATGTACAACAGCAGAACTACGCTCGGCCATGCCAAGGCTGAACACGCCAGGAGGAAAAGTGACTTGATTTCTCTAGACTAAGATATCGCCCGAGTTTAATTTCAGTGAGGAGTAGCATATGACAAGGAACATATTTTTGAGCTGAACAGTGGGAGTTGGTTTAGCTTAATACACTTTCTGAAGTGTGCTATCACTATGACAAATATAAATCTTCATGAGGACAGCTTTGTTAGAAGTGTTGCTGATAAGAATCAGAGAGAGCGAAGGAAAATGCAGCCTTCGCAGAACTGGTCCTGAATCTGGAAATGTTACATTTTAGATACACAAGTAGATGGCATTTAAATAAATTAGAAGCAGAGAAAAGGAGAATTTATACACTGCAAGGGAGAATAAGGAAAGCAAGTTTAGCAGTATCTGCCAGAGATCTCCACAGCACTTTCATTGATTCTTTTAATGTCCATGTACCATTTTAAGAAGCTTGCCAGCATGCAGGAGGGGAGAAAAAAAACCTACAGTGACAATTCATTTTTTTTTTAATTAAAGTTGTTCATCCATCTTAATATTTTCATCTTTACTCTGAAAACCATTGGTCTCCTTAATGCAAAAATGAAGTTGCTTCAGGCATGGTGGTGCAAACATAGCATAATTCATCGTGTTAGGGTATCTTTTCAGTTATAATATCCTTAGCAAAAGCAATAAAAGGTGAGCATATACATCCCTTTGAATTTCAGTAGCTTACAGAGACAAGCTAGTACAGGTGGAAGGTTTATAACTAAGCCAGCAGAATCTAGGCAGTGGCAATAGGTTTATTCAGCTGTGTAGTTATACACTTCTTCACATCTTTAGTACGAACAGAAATCTGTGGCCTATTTAAGTCCCATTTTAATGTGCTATAATCTTTTTCAAGACACTGTCATAATCTCTTGAAAGAAACTCCTCATGCTCTTTGATGATATATGAAAATGTATCTTCTTAACGTCTGTATCTATGTTTTTTTACAGCACAGAAGAAAGATGTGAAAGCTCATTTTATACATCTACATAAAGATTTTTAACTATTCATAATATTTAGGACATTATCAGTAAGTGGTTTCATTTTTGTAATTCTCACTGCCCTAGTAATGCAAAACTCTTAAATTTTAGATTTATTAGGAAATAAGAATATTAATTGTATAGATATTTTTTGTGTGCACATACATTATTCATCCATTTTCTTTCTGGCACAAAAGATCCACAGTGAAGAAGAATGTTCTTGGTAGGGGTAATTAAGGAGTTCTCTGGATCTTGGTGTTACAATAAGCGTGAATAAGGTAAAAATATTTAAAGTGCTTTCTCAGCAGTTTTGCCCAGTGAAACTTCTGTTTCTCTAAGTAATATATCTGGTGCCCTCAAACCAGCATCTAATGAACAACAAACTTCGTCACAATACCATCTGGAGAGCAGAAAAGCACAATCCTTCTAAAACTGAAAACATGGAGAGTTAACAGGAACACTTCTCCAGTGCTGGGAAAAAAAAAATTAAAAAAATAAACAACAAAACAAAACAAAAAACCACTTTTTTCTATTCTCATTTAAGTTTAGCAATGATACTGATGTGAAAAATAATTTAAATCATACATTTTTAAAAGTTCTAATCAGTATGAAAATTATGGCAGTGTTTTCAAAATTGCTGTGAAAACAACTGCTATCTCTGAAAAAGGTGCAATACAATGGAAGTATTGTTGACATCTCCCCATGGTCTCATCGTCTAGTCTTTCTGCATGGAAGTTGTCATTCCAGCCACTCAGTGACTCCCACTAAGTGGTAAAAATTACAGATTAGCTCTGAAACTATAGCCAAGCACCCCAAAACACTTAGCTAACAACTCTTCTTCAAACATCAGGCCTACCCTAAGAAAAGGAAGGCAGAGAGTTAGGCAAACCATAGCAGCTCTAGGTGCCCGGAGTGACGGGAAGAGGCAAGAGAAAAGTCTTTTAAACCTTTCTAACCTGCATCGACCAAGGAGATAAGCTATACTGGTGTCACTCTGTGAGTGTGCTTCTGAAATAAGAGTCTGATCAGGCTTTGTCATGACATTAGCTCTTCCAGGGCTAGAGAACACAGCAACGACAGGGTTCAGGCAAGCGTAACACCAGGCAGGGCTAAAACTAGTACAGAACATATGTTTATAGACAGGACTGGAAGAAAGAGGTTATTGTAATAATTTATAGCCCCTGTTAGACTCATTTGAACTTGTTTCTGAGTCTGGCCTGAAACTCAATCTTCTTTGCTTTTCAACTGAAATGCAGGAGGCCAAAAACCTTTACCACAATGTTGAATGAAAATACTATTGAAACATCTTGCTGCTGCTTCCAGTAAGTATGTAAAACTACATGTTTTAATCAATTCACAACAGAAATCCTTGATAAGGAATGAAACTGCACTGTACTAAAATAGCACATAGTATGAGAAAAAAAAAAAGCAGTCTGAGTGAACTATGTTGGGTGTTTGATGTGGACAGTACTCTAATCTGCCACATTTTTTTTTCTCATCCGCTCAATACCTTGATATTAGCGAGCTTCATTCTTCAAGCATGAAAGCCTCTGCTTCACATCTAATACAGAAAAAACAGAAGAAACCACAGTATCCTTGCTTCTTCCCCAAACTTGAAACTGCAGGGTTAAATGAATACTGAAATTCTGATGAACTGAATGTGAAATAACCTGTATTTAAAATCTATTATATGATTGTGAACAAGATACACCCAAAATTACAGAAAGCCAAGCAAGTTCTTAGTAAACTTTCATATTTACTCAAATGGTGTCATTATGAACACGTTACTGTTATTCTGTTAGCTCTAACTGTGCATATACAGCTATTCTGAAGATGCTGTTTAAACACTGCCCACTGTAGAAGACTGCATAGGTGGACCATATGCTTCATTCGGTCAACAATAGTAATATCCCTTTTCCATCAAAATACAATTTTCTTGAGGAGATTGCATAATACTTCTGTTTCAAATGTAGAGAGTATTAGGATTCTACCTCAATTCTGAGAGGAAAGGCTATTACTTTCTCCTCAGTACTCTAGTTAGTTGATATAGAAAACAGGGCTACCTACTTTCATTAAAACTAAACATTATAGGTACAATTTTTAAAACAAAATATTTCCTGGTTTAGCACATCCTACTACAATCCAGTCTTCCTACACACTGGGCAAGGATTCACAAATACCCCTCTTCAGGAACGCTCTCTAAGTATCCTCAGTGATATAATTTCTCTTTCTTCCAAACCCTTCTACATATTTTTTCTGCTATGCACCTCTGATCTCCACATGCTAACCTTCATAGTGCCGTAACATGCACAGAAAGTAACTCTCTAAATATCCTAATGACATATAGCCCTTATATCATAATAAAAACCACAGTTCTCAATGACTATACAAACGTCAAGTTTGTTGTGGAGCCAAGGCCTAAGCTTTTTCCTACATATGCTTCTTTTAATACAAGGCTACAGCTGCTGGTGTAAAAAGGTCCAAGTTTCTGATGAACCATCTCAACAGTCAGATCTAACAGATTATTAACAGTCTTGAGTAGTCTCTCTTAAAAAAAAATAAAGATTAAAAAAAATTCAAAAGCTGGACATGGTGAAGGGGATTCTGGTTCGAACAACAGTATTTTACAGCAGAAATCAGTGCTACTCTTCAAAATCTGATATTCATAAGTAAACGTTTTTGGTCAAGAACAGTATATGATTAAGCTAACAAAAAGACAATCACTAGCAGCCCTGGAGAAGACAATCAGGATTGAGAGCACTGCTCAAGCAGAGTGAAAGGAACTATAATGAAAACTACTTTAGCCATGGCTATCTAAAAAGTATTTTTAATTCATGCATTTTTAAGCATTTAACCATCCTGTACCAAGTAAAAGTTCACACTGTTGCCTGGTCATTCCCATAATTTATGTGGAGATTCTGTGTCTGTCAGAGATCTTATCCCATTTTATAAATCCTACGGAAGGATTCATCTCATCTTTTAGCCAACTAAAAATCAGAGGTCATGTTTACACTAGCCAGACTAATTTCCTCCCTCTGTAGTCAGCAGAGACACTGGTACCTCTGCAGGGAAGATTTCTTTCTCCTTACAATAAAATACAACATTTTCTGAAGGCATCTATGTTTCTCACAAGGTGAAGAACTTAAAGTAGATACTGCTGCTAAAATTCAGTGCACCCACTTCCACACTAGTGCTAACTGCTCAAATGACTTACTGAAAAGCAGCTTAGAAAAAAAATATATATATTTACAGTTAGATGAAGGATTCTCATGGCTCAAAAAAAGCCCTGACATTTCCATGAAGTCTCCTACAAGCCCACATCCCGTTACACTCCTGTAGCAACAGCATCACCCTCTTTTTTTTCTTTTTCTTTTCCTTTTTTCTTTTTCTATTTTATTTTTTTCAAATTAATCATTTAAAAGCCACACTGTTTTAGCTAAGTATCCAGTGGGTATGCCGTTGGATTTGGTGATCTTCCTTTTACTATGGGCTGACTGAACCACTATGGCAATAGTGCTACTATCTGAATATTTTCCTTGTTCAAGAGGTTAGTATCCTATTCATGTCACAATTAAGAGGAGAAGGAAATCGCTACATAAAGAAAAGAAAACATTTCACTCAGAAGAGTATTATTTCCACCAGGCCCCATTCATCTTCATTCTGTATAAAGCTGCCTTATTCCTATATGTAACTTTTCCTGTCTCCTCAAACAATATCATAGAATCATAGAATGGTTCAGGTTGGAAGGGACCTTAAAAGATCATCCAGTCCAACCCTCCTCCCATGGGGAGGGACACCTCCCACTAGACCAGGTTGCCCAAAGCCCTGTCCAATCTGGCCTTAAACACTTCCAGGGAGGGGGCATCCACAACTTCCCTGGGCAACCTGTGCCAGTGTCTCACCACCCTCACAGTAAAGAATTTTTTTCCTAATATCTAGTCTAATATATTTCTTCCTAATATCTAGTATTTTCTTCCTAATATCAGACTTGTTATGCCAAGTTACCAGAGAGAGATCAGGTTCCCCTTAAACTTCCAAAGACAGTTACAGTGCCCATTATGAGACGCATTATACTAATTACTGGAATTAATTGGGTTACCATTTAAAATAGTTTGGAGAAATACCTTAAGTCCTAAATGAAGATTAATTTTTTTCCTTCTTTCTTCACATCATATTATGGACTGATTTCCTACTCAGCTTGTCTCAGTTTAGTAAGTCACGGATCCTTTTCATATTTCAAAGCATTGCTCTGAAAACACATTGTTTTTTCCTATGGCTGGAGCTGGAATTTTCCCTCTGGAGGTCCTGACCAGTTGCTGGTTTTATGTGCTCACAGCTTAAAAATTTAAAAAGGAAAAAAAAAATAAAACACCTCAGGGGCTTCAAAGGTCAGGGCAAAAGTGACATAGTTCATCCTGTGTACGAATGCTCTGTATTAACAAATAGACCTCTGTGTGCAGAGGCATTACGTTTGCTTTGCGTACCCAGTCAAAGAAAGTAGTAGCTTTCAATTCTACTCCCTAAACATGGAAGATTGCCCCACACGAGATCCTCAAAGTTATTTTAAAAAACCACGTGGACTTGCTAGGTATGGACCAGCCATGGACCAACAGAGTTTCATCTGAAGGCCAGCAGAAGCAGCACCCAGGGGTCTTCAGGCATTTTAAATAGTAACAGATATTTATGTCTAGGCACATGAATCAAGTCTTCAGTGCCTCCTCTCCTAATTTTCCTCATTCCAGAAGCCATATGTCCCACTCCCAAGGCAGCTTCTTGGGAGTGGCATCTCCCCTTCCTACGCTTCTCTCTTCTCGATTCAGACCCACAACAGAGACAGGAGGAAGGATAAAATAAAAGCAAGTATGAAAGCAGTAGCAGCAGAGAGAGTGCTGATGAAGATGATGGAAAATCAAGCAGGGCAGAAGGCAATATTGCAATGATGAGGTTAGGAATATGTCAGAGAGTCAAGCTAACAGTGAAGCAATTAAAACAAAATGAACAGTTAATAACTAGTGCTCAAGGCAAATCACCCGGCCATCCTAAAACAGCATCTCAACCTTTTTATTCTGGACCTACAATGCCTCACCCAGCAACAGGCAGCAGTGGCCTCTCTTACCCAAATATTCACTGCAACAATCAGGGAATGGAGCAGAGGTACATGAGTTTCCTTAAAAATCAGAACAGTTCCCTGTATAACTTTTTCTTTACATGGCTGAGCTATTTTTACATCATAAGAAAGAGTTTAAATTCTTCCATGACACACTTTAAAGATGAAATCCTGTTCTCCAAAAATATTCAAAGAACAAATGTTAATGGCCCAATCTTGTCTTCCATTGTGCAGCACACACACTAAATCCCTTGGAAAATAATTTTAAGACTTTGCATTCACAACTTTAAAGTGTTTTATGCTGCATAATGAAAACAAGACTGTATAATTTTTTGTATGGACCAGGTAATTAATACCTTGAACATATCTTTAAGGAAAAAAAAAATCCCACTATAAAACATACTGGATGTAACCCCAAAGTGTGTTGTACAGCAAACCTACAGATAAGGAGACTACATAAGTCTGGGGAAAAAAATATATTTTAACACTCACACTAATTGTAGTATTTATAAACTGAGTTTTGATTCATATCCACTCACCTCAAGAATTTTCCCTTCACCAAGACCTTCTGTAACATATGCAGCCATGTCCCAAGGTGGATCTTTCAGCTGTTCATACTTCCACTTTTCAAGACACTTTCAATGGGGAATTAAAAGCTTTCTGAGAAGCTCAAGTTCTTCCCAACCCTATTCACAGCTCTCCATCACTACACTGACTTAGATAAGTTTCCTTCCGAGGTCTGCACATTGTGAAAGTTTAATGGTACAAATGATACTTAGGTTAAGATCAGGGGTTGATGAAAACATTTTCTCTATTACCTAGGCAGCTCCAGCAGGAAACTCTGTTCATATAAAATTCAAACCATCCCCAGGAAGATCTTCTCTCCACTGATGAAATAAGGAACCTAGGGCAATCAGCTTGCTAATTTAGACATGTCAGTTGAGTGCCTAAAGTTGAGTGAATCCAAGCAAAGTACCTATGAGTTAGGCACTGTGTGTTTGACTCTTGAAATGCCTAAGTTCCTTTACACAACCCATAGTGGTTACACTAATTTTATGGGTGTCTAATACAGTACTCAGTATAAAATACATTAAATTGTAAAATGAGTTTTTAGAGAAGCAGTAAATGCATTCCACTAACACTGTGATACTGCAATGCTGTTAAGGGGAGGAAAACCAATGCCCAGAAACCCAGAAATCTTCACACAAGCAGCTTGTTTATGCACCACACATGAAGTTTTGTCAGTCTTGTAAAGCTTCCCAGTTCCAGCACATAGAAACACAATTTAAAAAACTACTGCATCTCTTTTTGGAATGAAATAAAGCCCAGTGCTTTATCTACCCCTTTATTTTAACTACTGTTTACAATTATTTTATAGTCTTGGAAATACCTGTTTTTTAAAGAACTGACTTATTTTTCAGAAATTAAATTCATACAAGAATTAATAGCTTAAAACCCTATGCAAGCACCTTCCAGTTCAAAGTATGATGTGGGAAAAAAGCACATATCTACAAGCTTAGTAGAACTTTTAACTGTAGAAATTGGTTGTTCAAATGAGAAAAATCTCCAGTTCACATTACCAGAATTCACATCAATTGGGAAACAAATCTACTGTTCTAGTACATTAAGAAGCCAGTACAGGCCATAAGTCCAAAAAAATCTCAGTCACTGAGTGACAAAAAGGTTCTCCCAGATTTTCCACAGTCCCCAATAGTAACAGAGGCTGCCAAGAAGTCAGAGGAGTTCACAAATGGCAACAGCAACCACAGTCATCTGACTGCATGTAACTACAATAAATACATCTGGTCAAAAACAGTCAAGTAGTCAAGAGCATCAGGAGAAAGTGGTTCCTGTAGAGAACAACAGCTGATTTATTACAATCTCAGATGACGAGCACTAGTTTCAAACACCAAGTATCCATGGACATCAATGAAACACAAAGTGAACAAATGAACGCAGGTCCCCCTGATATAGCAGCACATCTGAACCTCAATGTCCTCAGATACACCCACCATAGACTGTTCAAACAGATGAACATGTAGGCAACGAACGTGCTTTGCCAAGAGTTGCAGGTCCCTTGTCCCCACACACACACACCCCCCAGCATACAGCACTGACACTAATAATATACCGTGCAGGAGCTCATACAGCACCTCATAGTAAGCTGGTCAGTATTTTGACAACAGAATTCTTTTGAAAAAAATAAAATATGTTTTCAACTAAAATAATTACATTTGTTTTAGTTCACTCTTGTTAGAACTGGACAATATATGAAACAAAATTTTTCATTTTTTAAAACACCTATGTTTGAAATAGAACATCTTCTACATAACTGACACTCATTAAAAAGCTTTTTAAACTGCATTCTTCAATTTTCACTCCCACTTGAAGACATTTCACATTTCATTTAGAAATCAAATGAAAAATGCCTAAAGTGTCCCACAAAAAAACACTCTCATTTTTTCCTTAATAAGGGAATCTTAAAGAAGTACGCAGTCCTTTGCAGTGGTGACAGCAGTGCATCAGGTGACATTTCTAAGGCTTCAGCGAACACAGGCATATTTTCTGTATCAATGCATCCTCCTGATGCACACCTTCCACTGCTGTAGCTAGTGCTGTTTTGGCTCTTCTCTCAGAAAATTCTTTAATACTACTGCAAAATCACTACCATAGAAAAACTATAGTGTTTTCATTTTCAGTCTTTCTATTCACCTGCCAGACTACTGTCCCCAGCCTTCCCTTTTCCAGTAAAAAAAAAAATATATATATATAACTCATATCTTCAGGTTAAAGACACAACTAGCACGTGCTTAAAATTAGTGACCTTAGTGTTCTACTGAACTAGGAACAAAGATACCTATGTTAAAGTGCAAATCAATTTTTCAAAAATATTTACATCACTGATAGTTTTGAAATGTTCTTTATTATATTTGCCTTAAATAAATTTAAACTTATCATAGCATTAAAAACTTTGTGAACTGTTGCCTATAGTATCACTACAGAATAACTAAAGTTTTCAAGCTGTTTTTCATATTAACCCAATAATTTTACTACAAATATCTGATGAAAAAATGTCATTTTACTTGTGACTGTTACTCCTGTTCTGTTCCAAAGAGATCTAAACTGGAACATACCTGTTTCTGATATGATATTTTTAAAAGATATGCCACAGCATAATGATAACCCATAAAGCACACTGAGTTGAAAGACTGTGCATTGCAATTGTTAAAGATATGCCGAAGCAGATACAGCCACTACTGCCTGCTGCTACCTGGCATTCTCAGTAAACTACCCAAAGTAATGATCGGAATCCCACTGTTCGTCCTTTATATTCAACAGAAAGTTTTTGATTTTTTTTTTCTCCTATATTTTTGGCACCTGAAAGTCTGTAACTTCCTTTATGAAATCATCATTACATACTTTAAGCCAGATAAGAAACCCTACACACAAACTCTGATGCAAATGCCATGTTTAACCTATCTGCATATTTCTCCAGGAGAACACTGCCTGTAACCCATAATTTAAAGATGACAAAAAACAAATGCCACAACATTTTTATAAAAAATTCATGCAACACTCTCATCTAGCAATATCAGTTATTTTACCTATCTCCTACACTGTTAGCTGGAAGGCTAATAAAGCTACTCAGCAGGCAAGGGATTTAATGAAATAGACCCTGAGTTCCTGGAAGATCACCTGTGGTTCCAACTCTAACACTTCTGATCAAATGCAAGCTCTCTTCCTGCTGCTGAGCAATTGGCTTTTCTGGGTCTTGATCAAACATGCTCCAAAGGAGGGAGGGTGTAATAATATGGTGTAAAGTATTCAAGTATGTAGGAGAACAGTTGAGTGTGGTGAAAGGGAAGAGGAGAAGAAACTATTTAAAAAATAATAGAAATTGGCAGCTTTTACATTTAGGCCACTTGAGCAGCAAAACAAGTTCACAGCAATTATTCTAATAAGCAACAATACAAATAAGTATATGTACTAATCATCATTAATAAACCACATATACCAGCATAAAAAAAATACTGCTTTGCACTATTACAATTTCCCATTTTCCACAAATATTTTCAATTCTGTTCCCCATCTAAGGCTGAGGCATCAAGATACAAATATTACAGAATGAACATCTCTCAGTGGCTATCTAATGAAAGTATGGACCAAAATAAACAGCATCAAAAAAACCCAACCCACTTATCAGTGAACAGTGTCAAGTTCCCTCCCCATTGCCTAACAAGTTTAAGCACTGTCTGCTTCCTGCTTTTTTCAGTGTGAGACTGGAGAGGGAACGATTTGGCTTCCCTTCCTCTGCAAGGAAGAGATTATTAATTCCTTACTTATTGATCCTTCTAAATTGACCAAAAACATTCCTTACCTTGAAATCTAGTGCATTCCAGGCTTACATTTCCTTTAATAAAGCTGACTTAATCTCCCATCTCTGGATAAACTTCATGTTCTAGGGTAAATCTTACCTAATTTTGGCAGGGAATAGGGCACTTTAAAATAATCTTCATAAAATTCAATAAGTCTCCTCGTAATATTTAGAGCATAATCCCCCGATCCTCTTCGGATTGCATCTGGTCTTGCATATAATCGCACCTGTTAAAAACAAAGGGAAAGACTGATCATTTCGGCATCTACATTTTAGAGCTATCCTACTTGCAGAGTTGAATTATTCTAAGGTTGTTGTGAGGCAGCAGGATTATTCTCTTAAAGCCAAATGTGACTTTTCTACATTCCGTAAAACATGTCATAGCTGAAAACCAGAACTTCCACAATTAAGGTTACAAAGTTGAGAAGTCACAATCTTCTAGTTGTTTGCATTGCCAAATAAAAGATTCAACACTCCTTGCATCAAAATAAATATTCAATGAAAAACATTTACATGTGTTTGCTAGAGATATGATGTGAGAGTGGATTAGTATAATGGTTCTCTGCCTACACTGAATGTAGGCAGGATGCAGTGGCTCAGTTGGAGAGAAGTTCATGGTTTGTTAGAGGCACATTATATCGAGCCCTGAAAGTATTAGTAGACTACAGAAAAAAAAAAATAATTGTTCTCTTTTCTTTTCTCTGGCAGTGACAGTTACCCTGGAAGAGCTATGGAAGACTGCAAAAACAACCATTTATAAGATCATTCATGTACACAAACAATTAACATTCCTGAAACCTCCATGAGTGCTTCAGGCCTCTGTTTCCAGAAAGCAGTAAGTTAAAGCTGTTTATACAAGCCAGAGACTGCTGTCTTCAGTATAAAATAGCTCACACATCTGACTACGTGGAGTACCAAAGTGCACAGAACTCATATTCATAATTCAGCATCCAAGTGTGACCAGCTCCCCTCCCATCAAGGAGGCAGCCAAAAGCACAGCCAGGTTATTCATTATTCCCTGTCCTTACAGTCCTTAACTCTTCATTGGTGCAAAGATGACATACAGCTTAAAAGAACTGTTAACCAAGGAAGGGATAGAAAAGAGAGCCACTTTTCGCTCTCCCTCCTCATATGCAGCCTGATGAACGCAGCCAAGGGGAAGCAGTGTGTGCTCTGGCTCTGGCAGAAGGGCTCTCCTTGCAGTACATAATGACCTGATACAAATAAGGCTCTACTAAATGTCAGTCCTAATACTAATATGTGACTTGCTAATACTTTGGTAGGATTAAATCCCAGCCAGGGTTCTAAGGAAAGCAGCAGGGCAGAAATCAGAAAACATCATTGCAAACATGAAGCAGAAATATCAGTTTTGAAGTGTTTCTAAATGCTCTATTCTGGACCAAGAAAAGCCAATGAGATTTTCGGCTTCAGTGAAAGCATTACCAAGTATTGCTTTACTGCTCTTTTCCTGAACCAGTTGAGCTACCCAAGTGGAAACCAGATATCAAACCTCAGTACACTGTATCTGTCAATTCTGTTTTAACCCCCTATCTCTTTGTTTTCATTGTACAGACAGATTATTCTGCTTTGTTACTGTGTCCACCTTTATTTTTCTTATCTTTCTATTGTATTACAGACTCAGTGCACAATCAGCCATACACAGTTATAATTTGTGATGTAAAACAGCTAACAGTATAACCTAATGAGACATGTAATAAAGCAGACTTCTCATAATCACCACCTGAAAGCTTATAAACCATTATCTGAACACCTCTAAGTCACTATTTTTGTTTATTACTGCCTTCCACAGTTAACAGTGACATGTGCATTAAACGTTCCCTTATCTGCTAAACTAAATATATACTTTTAACAAAATAGATATTAACCACGGAGATCCTAATTCAAACATCTCAAAAGCTTTAGTTTATGAGAGGATGGTAAGAATCACAATTAGATTTGTGATGAACACTGCTTTGTATCATTAAACCTTTATACACAGTTTTGCATAATTGATTTACTGGCACAGTTGACTGTATCAGCAAATTAGGAAAAAAAGAGTCAGCCAACCAAGTATGCAAAAAATCATTCAATTTGACAGTGGCCAAATGTGTCCATAATAAGGAACAGGACAACAGAAGGAGAAAAAGAATAGGTACATACAAGAAAAATCAAGTTTCTACAAAATTCAACTTACTGCATGACAATGCATGCCTTTTGGCAAATGTAGAAAAGGTATTTAATGGAGCCCAAGTACCAAAGCTCAAAAACCGCAATGCTGCAAACTTTCATTTGCCACCTGTCTAACACTGAATATAGTTTTACTTTGGCTGTAGTTTTGCTGGGTGCCTCTCTGCCTGCCCAGAATAGCTCTGGACTGCCAGGGCTGCATGGCTCTCACCAAGGTCAGCCCTAAGCTGGAACACAGTTCAGAAATTACCTGTGCCTCTTCCCAGGTCTCTCATGGGCTTTGAGGCAACAGGCATTGCCAAAGCATGCTGGACATCTTCAAACGCTCGATCTGCTTCTGCCTCCCACCCAACAACCACTGAATGTGAAATGTGTGAAGGAACCTCAGAGGCACCATGACAAACTTACCTCTGGACTCGCCAAACTCCCTCTTGGTTAGCAGGGGCTACCACAGGAGACAGCCTGTGACACTGCCTACTTGGCCAGTTGTTTTGGATGACACCTTCTCAGGTGTCAGACAGAGCATAAGGAGCTTGGTCCAGAGCTCAGCCTGAAGGCTGGCACCTCTAAGCTTGAAACTGAAGTCCTTAACTTTCATGCACTGATGTCCTTAAATGTATATGTGCTTGTCTTCACCATGTTTTACCTCCAAGTCCATAAAACAGGGATTATATTACCTCCTTAGTTTATACGAACATTCTGAGTGTTAAGTAATAAAAACTGAGCACTCTCTGAAAACTTTACAAAGAGGAGTTTAAGTAAATAAAACATGAGACATGAAATTTGTTTAGCATAATGTTTTCTTTGTTTACTGTTTTCATTTCAAAAGGTAGATAGGTTGCATTACTTTATAACTATGTTGGACTGAGCAATAATGCATAATTATTATATACTTTCCCACATTCAATTTTACATTAATTTAAATAAGGGAAAGTACTGAAAATTTTCTTCAGGGTCAGACCTAAATATAAATAAAAGTAGTACACATGTTCTCCTACAAAAGATAAATAGGTTTCTAGCTTAGGTGCATAATTCATCCCTCGCTGCAATGGCACCTACTGCCCTGCAAATATTAGTGAAGCTCTTTTTCACAGTCTTTGCAAGATGAGGTTACACTGTTATTTTCATGTCAGAAAGTGGAGAACAAAGAGAGACTGAGACTAATTTTGGGTGCCTATCTTGACACCTCTCAATGTCAAGTATACTTAACAGTTTTATTGCACACAGTGTTCCCATTATATCTTAGTGCACTGATGAACACTTTATACAGCTTTGATTCCGGTCACAGGCGCCTTAGTTTGGATATTAAGAAAATTAGTAACACACGATTGGTGACTAAATGAGACTGTGTCCATTTATGCAATTCGCTCGGCATCTCACAGCAACTCTTGTGGCAGAGGCAGGGAGGGAATTCAAAGGCAGCTTTCAGACTCCTGGCCACTTGACAGCCAAGCATCTTCCACATTTGGGAATAAATAAGGTAGGGACTGTTCAGACAACAGGTATATTCACAGCAAACTGGGGGCATCCTGATGCAGCGTAGTTTCCTGTATGTCTTAAATGACAAAAATACCGGAAAAATATTATGAGCGATCATATTAGCAATGTCACTGTCATAATACCTATGAATACACATAGGATCTCACACAGTCAACCTAAATTCTGGGGTTTTTTTGTTAACTCCTTTGCATCTGCATTTAGAATCAGAGAATGCTTTGGCTTGGAAAGGACCTTGAAGATCACCCAGTCCAACCCCTGCCATGGGCAGGGACACCTCCCACCAGACCAGGTTTCCCAAAGCCCTGCACAACCTGGCTTTGAACACTGTCAGGGAGGGGGCATCCACAACTTCCCTGGGCAACCCTTTGCAACCATTACCAATCTTTCAACAGAAGTGCTAACTATTAAGAAAAATAAAAATCCAAACCTCTCATTTCTCTCTAAAATGGAGCCAGGTTGACCATCTCCTTCCTACCACAAGTCTGAGTAACCAGGTTTGCATCTTCAGCCCTACAACCCAGACCTCCCCTTTGACATTTCTAAGACACTGTTGTTCTTACATCTCACAGCCACTGATGGAGGAGACCAGATACACATTGCGAGAAATTATTTTCACTTTTGTTAACAGCAGAGAAAGAAGTTATTAGAGATCCTAAATTAAATCACTGCAACATATATTTTTTCATTCTTTTCTGAAGTGAGCAAAAATTTGAGTTCTTTCCCCATTTTTCCTTTCTAGGAGCCCTGATAAGAATTTGAAATTAAGATAATACAATAGACACACTCAGATACCACCATAGAAAAACCACCCTGAAGGATTAATTTAAAAATACTAGTAACCTAACTCAAGTTCTTAGAATTACTTTGGCAGCATTTTCAGATAAAATGCTAAAATATTGCTGAAAATTGTGTGGTAATTTCCATGTATTTGTTATAAGTGATCAATAGTCTACTTCTCTATAGTTAGTCAGAAGTATTTGCTGTACAAAAAGTGTACTTTCACAGATAATTTTTACATATTGCAATATTTTCTGTAGTCTTAATATTTCAGCATTTGCCACATAAAATAAGTCAAAGTGATTTAAAAATATTTGTAATACCAGGTTGCCAGAACAGATTAATGTGACTGTGAAATGAGAACTGTTTTCCACAGTGAGGGACAGTTGTGATACACACTAAGAAATATGCAAGAAATTTAGAATAAAACACATCTAACTGAAGTCAGGTTATTAATTACTGTGCATGAGAAAATCTTGCTGTCTACAGCAGGTAAAAATTATTCATCAAAAAGAAAGTTAGCAATTAAAAAGGAAATAAAATGAGAGTTTTTCTTGTCTTATTACTTCAATGTTTCAAAAAAAATGTGAATTAGCAACTATATACAAGTTACAATGGGTAAACTGTGACAAGTACAAAATGTAAATAGCAATGAACATCTTAATTTCCGGTGAATAGTATGTTCACTAAAAATGTTTCCACGTACCAAAGACTAGTGATAATTTCAGCACATAATAAACAGAGGAACATGTTCAGAAAAAGTAGAACTGTTCTATTTTGACATTTTAAAATCATGTATTTTTTTTTCTTTTGTATTAAAACTGAAGTACGTGGGGAAAAAAATAACATTAGAAAAGGATAAAAGGGTAAAGAACAGTAAGGAAGAACCTGCAGTCATTTTTTCACATTCTGTGAAATATTTCAGGTCAAACTGAAGGCTTTGTTCAGCTCTGCTTTGCAGGTAGGAGGAATGTGGAATAATTCAGCATTTTGACCATGGAAATAAAAAGTAAAAATCCATTATTTACACATGTCTAATTGCAAAAAGACTGCTGTCCAACCTTTTGCCTCTGCGGGAATTCACCAAAGATGTGGGAAGACCAGAGAGAACCGCAGCGTGTTGTGCCTCTGGCACTAGAGGAAGACACTAATAACCTCTGCTAGATGTGCCACAAGCCTGCCAACCTGCCCCCAGGGAATTAAGGGAGCTGACAACCTGGCAGAAATCAGGATGATACAGTAAAAGCCTTGCAAGCCTGAAGTGTGCCATACACCAGAGCCCATCTCTTACTTCAGAATCAAATATCCACTTCTACATTTGAAGCCTGCTCTTGAAGACATTATTCTCTACACATCCTTCTATTTTATGTGAGCATCCCCTTTGAAACCTTTGTTCTTACAGTGGTGCTATCTTTTTAGGGCAGTGTCACCTGGCTTGATATCAAAACACATTTTTATTCTTTTATTGATTTTAACAATAACATTCACCGATCATGATAATCTCATATAATACAGTCTGCATTCATTCTACAAGGTAACTTTCTTTAAAAGTTTAGCCATCTTTTCTATGTTTTAAGACCACTCTAATTGCTATCTCTGCCTTCTCTGATGCCCTGGGGGGATCGCAGCTCACTGGATAAGAAATACCGCTCCAAGGAGATAAAGCGCACCTCTGTATCAGCAAGGGAAGGCTTGTGAGAGCAGATGGCTCATTGGGCTCTAAAAACCTAACACAACACCCACTGACTTCAACTGAATGACTCCTGTTAACTACAGGGGCCTTAAATCAGACTTTCAGAGGAGACATGACCTGGGCTAGGGACACTTCTGCCAAGGCAACATTCACCAACAACGTCTGGCATGTCTACAGTCCATGTTTATAAGTCACCACTCAATTAGTTCTTGTGAAGAGGAAAAAAACAGAAAAAAACCAGTCCTCTTGAAATGGCGGTACTCTGGTCACGATCACTGATAGTCCAGATCATGAGAAGCAGGACCACTTTCTGGATCTTGGGTTTATATCCCATGTGCTGTGAGGAAAACAGCTCTCTGCATCTTGAAAAGGTCCTGACACAGAATCTAGACAGCAGTAACCATTGCTGTATCACTGCCACAGCATCAGGTCCAACAAGGACAGCTTTGTTGTTGACAAGGGGTGAAGATGCATCTGTAATCCCTGCCCTTGGTTTGCACCATCCAATATCATTGGCATTGCCACACACGTGACTACACAAAACTGCTCCCAAAGGTATCCCAATCCACAGAGAACCTTTGCCCAGCCCTCAATGCTGTCACGTCACATAGGCCTGTGGGACCATAAGAGTCCTGAATCTCTCTCTCCTTTAGCTTGGTGCTATTACAGCATCTTTCCAAGCAAACATTGCTGTCCAGATTTCCCCTACCCATTTTTTCTGTCTTTGGTCCATTTTGCTACATGTACTTAAGTTTGAACAGACTAGGAGCAAATGAGGGTATGGAAACTGAGCAAAAATCTGATGAAAACCTCAAATCTTCTTCTTTTCTCAGGCAAGCATGGATTAGGCAACCTTGGATCAACACAGGAATTCACAATTAAGCATAGTTTCCCCTCCCACCTACTTCAAGCAGAATTAAAAGTAACTTTGTCAGGTGTTTTAAAGCAGCTCAGAGTACTTTCCCATTATGAAACAGATGTTTCTGCACATCAACTGGTGTCAGCAATGCCACCCTAGGAATAATGCTTGTTCTTTAGTCCCTTCCTCAAAGCCAGCAGACTTCAAATAGAGCACTGTTCTTGGGAGGTTTCTCCAAACTAGCACCAGCCCTCAGTGTGACTATACCCACACACTCAGCCCGGCACTAGTACATCTGGGATCTCACTCATGAGGATTTTTAAATCCTCATTTCAGGAAAGCGCTTATGTATACATTTAATTTTAAATATGTGTTTAACCCCGAACATGCATTTACATGTTTCAGAAGGCCCTGATGTTTCAATAGAGCAGCCGCTCACAAATCTTATAAAGGGAGAGGAAATTGTCTTACGCTCTTTTTAGTTCAAGATCCATAATACTTCTGCAGCAAGTGACACTCAGATGAAAAGCACATCCACTGCCTCTGTACTTAAAAGCTTCAATTTAGTTGATAATCTGAGAACTCTTTTATCTTTATTAGCTCACTGACTACCTTAGGCACAGGTATTGCTTTTACTATTGTTACAGAGATAAATATATGTTCACATTACACGTTAATATAGCAGACAGATGTCTGGATGCAAGTCTTGGCTGTGACCTCCCTGGGTCACTTCTGCAAACAAGGTATTGCATCCTAAATTAGTTTTTAAATGTGATAAATTCAAAAGAAATAGCACTTCACTACATAGGCAAACAAGCTACAAGCCAAGTTCCACTAAGAATGCGTATGAGTTGTTTCTCCTGTGTGCATAACTCCTCAAGTTTTATGTGTTCAAATGCAATAAATTTTACAACATTCACGAGTGAAAGAGAGGAAGAGAGAGGTAGCTGTAGTGAAATATCAATTCTGCTGTAGTGAACATAGTTAAACTTGATAATGTGAAGAAATGACAGAAAAATGCCTTGTCTCAATCTCCTATTCATTATTCATCACGGACAATACCCAAAAGAGACTGTATGGTAATGAAATGTGCTTACTGAATACTGAAGGGACAGTTCATCTTTACAAGGAGGCAACTTTTCTCCAAACTGAGCAGTCACGCACAGCATTGCACTGTGCCTCTTTGGATATAACTATAATCAAGAATGTTTTAATAAGTTTAGGATTTTTTTTTAAAGCTAGCTGGAAACAGTGAGAGTTCAATGACTTGATGCTTTCCAAGGAAACACTGATTGGGTGGAACTTTTTTAAAAGTGAAAAAATATCATCTTTGCATCATTCAAGAGAGCTTTAACTGGCTTAATAAACCAGTTAAAATAAGAGAAGTCACCACTAAAAATGAAGTTTATATGAAATAAATGGTCACAGAGGGAGTTATACTGGTAGAAAGGTGTCTCAGGAAATTAAATGCAAGAACAGAGGTGCCTGAACATTGTGGCAGGGCAAGGGGGGAGCTTCAAACAGACATAGCAGATGTTCCTGGATAAAAACTCAAAACGTGATCCTGAAGGAGAAACAAGTGAAGGAAACGTGTGAGGTTCCAGTTGACAATGGGAAAATGAGGAATATTAAGCAAAGCAATTGCCATGTATTTTCAGAATTGTGAGGGGGCGGGAGGAGAATAGTTTTGTTCCTCTCCTTTCTAAATAAACATGACTGCATGGGAGAAGTGTAGTTGCCACTTCAATTTCTCATCTGAACAGAAACAAATGGAAGTGTTTGCTGACTGCACCGGCCAAAGGTGCAACAATATATTCCACTTGGAAGCAAAACTGTCACGCAGACTTGCTACAATTTCTGAGAAGAGTTCATAAAATACTTTGGAAAGTTAATGAGCTGCACTTGCATATAAATCCAACCAATGCTCAGCTGGCATAAAATAAAATACTGGCTATGTCACTGACCACAGTGTCATTAAGATTAATTTAGAGCACTCAGGATCTCTAACATCTTGTTGAAATGGCTCAGGGACAGAAAGTGAACATGTTAACTAATGTACAGCAAATGTAATTACAGACACCATTTCATAGCCATTACAGCCAACTAAGACTGCCATGGTCCCACCACTGCATCCTCAGTCATTCAGCCTCAGCTCTTACCTTTCATCAGCACTGGAGCTCATCTCATCTCACAGAAAGCTTTCAACCAGATAAGCCACCTATGCCAACCAGGTGTGTCGTGTCCAGGCAGCCCAGCTTCCTCACCCAGCCACCCATCAGGCTGCTACTACAGCCAGCATGAGAAAGCATTTATGGAAGAAATTTGAGTCATTACAGAACTTCAGCTTAGGAGAAAAAAAACTTTGGTATTGTGGGAAATTCAGTGTCTAAATTGCTGAGATTCTCAGTAGTTAAAGCTGCTTCTAGTTCTTTGTAGAAGGTGACAAATCAGCATAATTTTAAAAAACAAAGCACAAAGATTTACATTATTTACGTATTACACATAGAAACTCTGTATCGCAACACCAGTGGTAAGATGATGTGAGAGTGGCTTTCCCCTCCAGCAAAAATTTGCAGTAGATATATCCCAATGGTTAACACTAGTTTCCATTTCCTTTCATTGGAGTGGGATTGGATTGGCATTTAAAAAAAATCTGTTATTCTGAGTATTTTTCACTGGCTATTTTATAGTTAAAGCATTCACACCATGCACCATTCATAAATAATATTTCACCCATTCTTGGACAAAAAACAGAGTTGCAGAAAAACACAAGTTTCAAGAAAGTGTTAACAAGTGCCCTACAACATTCAGCAGCCCTAGAGCATGACTGACTTCACCTGGTGAGAGACTGCTCTGTCACAAGCACACAGATGTTACCTTAGAGTGGTTCCATTTGAAATTATAATCCGCAACCATTGCAACTGCTGACTTATATTTTGGCATTGTCTGGAGGCTGTCAATATGACAGCGATGCTCCCCTGTGCTCAGCCAGCTACATAAACAGGAGCAAGGGTTGACTTACTCCCAGATCTTTCTGTCTAAATAGAGACAGGCAAAACATGGGGGAAGTGAACTGTTATTATCTCCATTTTATAAATGAAGGGTGCAGAAAGATGCACTTAATATCAATAAGAAAATCTGAAAAAGAGCTAGAAATAGAACTTGAATTTCCTCACTGCCCTAAACTGATAAATCATCTTTTCATCATAAATCATCAAATTACTATTCTTAAAACATGTTTTCTGGAAAACAGAAATTGTTCAACTTCAGAAAACATTCTGAAAAATGCAGCTCCCGACATTCACTCATGTCTAGGAGTAAGCATCCCATTCCCATAATAACATCTTCTGTCAAGTAGCTACTGTGCTGACACTGTTTAGCTTTGCTTAAAGGGAAAGGCTATTTTATTATTCACTTATAAGAAATAACTTTAAGAGTTTTCAACAAAATGGTCCCTAAAAACAGCTAATAAGTACAGCAATGTACTTGTCCAGAGCACAACAAAAAACCTGGGAGGAGACAGAGACAGACTGTATATGACAATCCAACACAGATGATTGCAAGGGCACATTGGTACTTTCGTATTTCACAAATTCAGCACAACCACAGTGGAAACCATAGTCTGGTGGAGATACATTTCGCCATATTCATCGTATTTTTGCAGGAAATCTTGATTGGTATTATGGAAAAATAAAATTCTGTGGTAAATAAACAGAACAGATGACAAAATACAGTCCTAAGAAAAGCAAAGCAGAAGCATAGTTCATCTGTGAGCTCAAATGCATTTACTCAACGCACAGCTTAAAAATAGCAGCAATACACAAAAGGAACACAGGAAATGATCTTGTGAGCTACATGTAAACTTAATAGAAAAACTGTTTGGAAGGAAAACAGATTAGTACTGTAAGGTACTGAGTTTTAAAGCACCCTTTAAAACTTGTTGGCATTGAGGAAACTCAGCACTTTGTAGACAAGTCTGCATTGTGCTGGATTGAGCCCATAATATTTTTTTTTAAAACTGTACCTAGCCCTTAGGAGGGAGAAAAATATGCACGTGGGAAATTTTGTGCTCTGACTGGTATAAAATCCATAACAAAAATGGGTTACACCAATAAAAGCAGCAACCATATTAACAGTGAGAGTTCCTTCAGGCTAAAAGCTTGTCGGAGCAAAGAGACAGACAATTGGCCAGTAAAAGCAAAATCCATAAGCCATGAAGTAGAGAAACAAGAAATCAAATTTTTCATATGGACACACACTAAAATTCACTTAAAAAAAACTTCTTTAATACTCTGTTTCTGACTCTCAACTAATATTTTAAATGTTTTTAAAACCCTCCAAATCCAAAACAATATAAAAACGAAACAAAAAAAGCTAAATGTACTAGCAGCATCCAAACACTTCTGCATAACTAGCCTCTGACAAAATCATAGGCAGAATAAGCACTTCAGCCAGAGATGATAAATTAGGGGAGAGGCAGTTATTTATCAATAACATCTCCAACCCATGGCTGGAAGGACTCCAGCCCCCATCTAGGTACACCACTCTCAGTGTAAAACATGAGAATTAAAAAAAAAAATCCAAAGGCAAATTACAATTATAAATAGAAAAAGCAAAATAGAAAGGCTGACTCAATTAGAACATTATTCCTATCTCAGGAAGCCCATCTGAGAAAGATCAAGGCCACGATCAGGGATCAAAGTGATTAACCAGATAACCAGCAGCCAGCAGAGACAAAGATGAGAAGTGGCAGGTCATATATACACAAAGAATCTGAGCTGGCAAACAGAGGCTTTTTGCACCTTATGACAGAAGAAGCTGCAAAATTCAAGTGTTCTGACACATACAAACTTAGACAAATGTGATAAAAAAGACTGAGGCATGCTAGTTTTAATCTACAGAACACACATTAATATAGGAACATGTGAATCATTTACATTAAAATAAATTACTATAAAATGTTTAAGTGCAGGGTACTGCACTTCCCATACATGAAATGCTCAGATGTTTATGATCATGAAAAATTATTTTTGCACATTGTTTCATTTGAATTACACTCTTCACCTTAATATCTCCACTACTCAGGACAAATTTCCTATTAGGAAGATGCAATTTAATCAGAGATGTCCTCTGCATGCCTATGGAAAAGGCTGTTTGCTAACACTTTCTGATCTGCCACAGTTCAAATACCACATCTGGTTCACATCTGGACAACTAGCCAGTCAACTAATCACCTGAGATAAAACCAGGTCTGGATCATTATCACACAAGTTTCCCAAAATAATGCAATTTGGTGAGAGCTGATCTCTTTATTCATACTGATGTGCTGCTTAGCATTAGATTAATATAGTTTGTTTAGAACAGGATCATATTGAAGAGAAGAAACAGGATTAAAACCCTTTCTTATAAAAAAGTTGGGAAAATTCCTTCCTTAGGAAGCAAGCTAGCATAAAATGCAACCAAGACCAATAGATTATGGGAAGATGGAAAGAAGATACGTATTTCTGAAAGCTGTGATTTTCCAAACTTTTAGATGCTGCAGGTGTAGTGGTCATGCCACAGACAAAACTGAATTTGCACTAAAGACTTAAGTCTTAAGTAACCAATCAGGCAAGCAAAAAGACAGAAGCATTTTTGCTGCAATCATTTCTTTAATTCCAAGCACAATAAAACAGACTCCACAGATATATTCCTTTGCTGACAGTGGAGCAGATCGCTGCTGTTTGAACAGTCCTTCCTTCCCTTCTCTTAGCTGACGAAGAAAGCTATTCCCCTGCTCAGCTTCCAGCTGACATCCATGTCAATATAACAGCTTCATCAGTCTCTCCCTTTTTAACACTTTCTTAGAGTCTAAGATAACATTACCCCTCAGGAGACATACCCTGACTGCACAGGGCAAGGTAAACCTTTAAAAAAGGCAGGCTTTATTTGCTCTCATCTTATCTGTACCCACAGAATAAACTGTGTCTACAACTGGAGGATTTACACCTCCAAGTATCCAGATTGACAAACATTAAGTACAATTACTCGGGGCAATATCAACAGTGCATGGGCAGCGACAGTATTTATGCACTTTAGCAAATACTGACGTGAACACATGCAAAATCTTTTGGTAATTTTCATGGGATATAAACACTGGAAGGGATAAAGCTTTATAAGGAAGCTTTCTCTAGGTTCAGCATATCAGAACAGGATCTCCAATACCTCTTCCCCCAAAAGTTTCTGTGCTTGACTCTGTTTGGGAGGGCGGTAGAAGAAAACAAATGGCCTGAACCTGTCCCACTGTTTAGATACTCTAATTATTTGCAACAAAGTATCAGCGAGGAGTCTGAGTCCTTGTGCTGGAAAATTTTACTCCTGTAAAAGGCAACCTGCCACTAATACCATGGGGATGCGGGATTATTAAAAAGAGAGGGGGATTGAAGGAGCTAGGCAGAGAAAGTATAAACTAGTAACAAGTTGAGAGTCTTCATATAAGCCTATGAAGTGAAGGAAACTGCTACTAGAAGCTTCTAAGAAAAACATTGGTATAAATATCACTGACTAATATTCTGCTGCCAGTTTCGCCTAAAGCTCAAGTAGCTTGTTGCTACCGCCTCTAAAATATCTACTACGCTTTTCCCATGGGGGTCTTCAAAGCTGCCATTTCCTATCAGGCAAAGCAAAGAAAAATAAAAATTATGAGGGAACAAGAAAGAAATCCCAGGGAGAAGCACCACTGCTGAACTGCTTGTTCACAGTGCGGATACTACTCCTAAATGAAAGGCTAAAGCTTAAAATGTTCCCTGGTTCAAGGACCAGTCAGTCTCATCATTAGTGCCTCAGAGAATTAAGCTTGTAAGATAGAGTCAGCCTCCAGCTGCTGTACTTAGGGGACTCCCAAAAATAAGCCAGCCAGCTGCTGTTCCCAAGGGCCTCCGTACACCATGCTTAGAAATTCAAACAGGGCTTTTACAGCTGCATTTGATCATTGCCCAGCTTGCTCACAAAAAAAAAAATAAAATAAAAAAGGTTAGTAGTCACAGATTATGGTAAACAATTACTAGGGTATTTCACCTCTGCTTTTCTTTCTAACAAAATGAACAGCCTCCTTACTTGCAAAGAAAACCTCAAAGTAACCACAAGATCAGTGCAGGCCTGTAGATGGTGAGCTTGGTGTCAGAAAACAGTAAGTTTTTGAAGGAGAGGGTGCACGGAGACATGAGTAACCTCAGCAGCAGTCTGGGCCATGCTTGTGAGCAGAGAGATCCCCCACGCAGCAGAGCACAGTGCAGAGGAGCTCACAGGCACGTTGGCATCGCTGCATGTTTCAGCCCAGCATCACTCAGACACGTGTACAGCAGAGGCAGAGCCGTGTCTGAGCTAATAAGCCTTGACTTGCAGCACAGCAAATGACCTGGGACGCGATGCTCTGCTGACATTGCTATCCCACTCGGCGTTCCAGAGGCAGCTAAATCAGTGCCAATTAAGGGATCATCGTGCTGTACTTGCGCTGTACTCCACCGAGGATTACTCATCCCTCCCTAAAAAGAACAGATGTGCTTCATGCATTTTACACCACCGCAGGAATGGGGTCAAATATGAGCTGTGCAATAGTTGTAAGTCAGTTAACAGCCATCGTTCCCCACATTCTTCTCCATCATTTTCTGTACCCAAAAACCATACCACGGACACTTCAGCAGCTGCAAAGGCCACTCCATTGGTCTTCTCTGACCCAAGCTGCATTGATGCACACTCTGCAAAGCACAGTCATGTAAGACCCTGAGAAATGAATCTTCTTTGAATGCTGATTTTTACTTTGTCATTACTGCTGAGACTGCTAAAAGTTTTTAGACTCTCAAGCAATAGGCGTTCTGAAAGCTCCAAGGTAGTACTGCATGGACAAAAAGCAGTTTAATAGGTGGTGGCCTTTGAGCTCATAGAAACTGAAGCATCTTCATCGCATGCTAGAGAGAGCAGGTATTGTGGAACAAACTCCAAATCCTAAGTCACTGAGGGCTCAGGAGTTACAGAAATAGATCAAGTTACTAGGTTGCTCACATGAGCACGCCAGTAAGCGCAGCAAGGAAAAGATCTGATAGCATTTGACTCCCTTTTGGTCCTGCAGCTTAAAAACAAAACTGAGCGAAGAAAGTAAATACAAGATTAAGAGTTTGTCTACACTGAATGCTTCACTGTTTTATGAGTTGATCTGCAATGCATTTACTCCCACATTACACAGCATCATCACAACTACACAGTCTCTCAATTCACATTAGTGGTGCCGCTACACCTGACCTGAGTGGGTATTTTGCCTACCCCTGCTAGTTTATATACCCGTAGCTTTCCCAGCTGTACATTGCATTGCATTCCTAGGGATCAAGGACTTAAAATATACAACAATCAATATCAATACAAATATTTAGAAAGCAGAGAAATGGAGGGAACAGTATGACCCTGTGAACAATTCTGTCTCATTTAACTCCCATGATTAGTTAGCAGCAACCTGAACTCATTCTCTGGACACAAAACCAGGGCTCCCAACAGGTTTATACATTGTAATCTAATCTGAAAAATAAAAAAAAAAAAAAAGAGCTCTGGTTTGGAAGTTTCCTGTACATTTGTGGATTCTGGGATTCATTTACTAAAATGAAGAAGCTGGAGAGGAAAAACCAAGAAAATGAGTGTGTTTTCAGCTGCACAAGGTGTTTGGAAGCCATTTGCAGTCATCTGTGGGCCACAATAAACAGCCAATAGCACATTATACTAGTATGAAACATTATCCAGAACACTGAATTTGAACAGGGAGGGAAAGGATTTCATTATTGCTATTATTATGATTATTATATTATTATACTGCAAATACTCCAAATACTGTGGAGACACAGCATCCATGATTACAGAGTCTGTGATTCCACAGTCAGCTATTCAAAAAGAAAATTCCAGCTTGCACACGGTTTCCAGATGTTCAAGACTACATTCATTAAAAATATATTGTCAGATCCAATCGGAAACAAAATGCAAGCTTGCAAAAGTCTTTCAAAGTTGTTGTGGATTCCTTGTTATGTTTTGATTCCAGTATAAGCACATTCTAAAATGAATTATGTTTCCATTGTGCTTTTCCCACAAACAGTGCAGCACTGTGCCAATGCATAATAACTTGAAACATTATTTTAAAATAGCACAAAAAAGGTGATTTTATTATTTCCTTGATATCAAATGAAATTGATAAGTTTGTTAACATCATTTTTTATACTACTTTCAATTACAATGTAACTTGGTCATGCAAATACTACCACTATAATCTATAACCCTCCCCAGTAACTGCTTTCACCACACAGAGGTTCAGCTCTCTGCACGCCAAGGTCCAGCTCTGGTATTGCCCAGCTGTGTTACTACTGAAGAAGAGCTGTGAGAGAGTCTGAAGGCAGATAAAAACACGGAAGTTACAAAAGTTAAGATTATCAAGACAGCATCATCACTAACTCAGGGATTTGAGAAGAAAATAACAACACAAAGGTATAAAACCATAAAGAGAGATTAGCTGGCCCCACTGGGAACCATCACCTCCAGCCATCATCGTCATCAGAGCTGGCAGAAGATGGGAGCTGAGCAACATGGAGGGTCTATTGAGAGAAGCCACGCAGGACAATCCTTCCCCCCCAGCCAATGTCTGTCAGGCCAGCAAAGACTGTGAGCATGGTGAGCACTCTAACACCAAGCCTAGCAGCTCATTAACCCCCACATATCTTTTGTGTACGTTATCAAACAAGTAATTGTTTTACACTTTTAAGGTGAGTGCATCCTGCTTGCAGAACCTTTTATACCCGGCCCAAACAAACCGAAGAGGGATTCTAACAGACCTTATCTTGGAAACAACAAAATTCCATTATTGGCAAAGCCAATAACCGAACAGATACTAAACATATAAGCCACATTCATTTTTAGGACTTCACAGAATCAGGACATCTATTTCCCCTGCAATCAACTAATAACAAAGTCATTTATCTTTATATGAATACAAGAATAAAATACAAAAGATGTGTGTTTTACTTAAAATACTGTCTGGGATTAGCCATACTGGGCAATTGTGCATTGCCAAGCACTGATTTGATTTTCATTATACTGCACTGACCGCAAAGTCATTTATCTTTTTTCAGCTCCCAGTCTCCTTTTATCTTTTTCTTATGCTGCTGTATTTTTCCTCTATCCAGCAGTGTTGCTGAATGCTGATGAGCAAAAAATGGTACAAAACCACAGTCTCTTTCAGATTAAAAGTTCAGGTATGGAAGGTCCAACTCCTTTCCATTTTTGAGTTCCCAAAGAAGCTGTGTAATTGGCATTGTCCATCTATATAAAGATCAGTTAAATACTTCACTAGTGGTCCTTCTCTAGAATAGACAGACTTTCAAACAATGTCATGAAGTTTCTTTCATGGTTCTAATGCGTTCTCTGTTAAGAAATTATCTTCCAGTCACTGCAGCCTTGGTTGTTTTAACAAAATATAAAGGGATCAATGCAAAAACCGTTTTCCACATACCAGAATCACAATTCTTATGACTTTTTTTTGCATTCAACTTCTTACACCTGTACATTACTAGCATTGCATAAAAATCAGGAAAACTGGAAATATAAAGAAGAAAAAAAGATCTTCCCAGTGTTCTAGTACTTAGCCTTTAAGCGTGTTAGCATCTGACCAGGGATATGCAAACAACTGACTTTTTCAATTCACCACCTGAACTTCCCATTCATCATTTGTTAGCATTGAATTAAGTTTGCCTTAACCCTGTTTCCCACCAAAACAAAATTAAATATTCCAAAACAGATACACCTACATCAGGTCAGCTGACACTGACTAAAATACACTCAAAGTGTTGAAGATGTTGGTCAACTTCAGCATAGCAATTGCAATTGCTAATGTAACCAGACTTCTCACACAGCAGTGACCTGAACCATAATTACCTATGACTTCTAGCAACAACCTTAATACTCTCTATTCACCTGTTCAGGTGTGCATATTATCACAATGTCAGAATCCTTTTCAGTAAGACTTTTCAGTAAAGTTCCATCAAAGTTTTCTGACACAAAACAGAACATGTAACTGCCATGTTCTTGCTAGCCATGGACTCTTCTGCCACACCAGCAGAGACAAGCAGTAAGGAATGTGTTCAGAACTAGCATGGACATATAAGCAGAAAAGTGTGCAGTCTGTACAGAATTATTCACAATAGTCTGATATACAAAATGCTGCAGGTGAACCTCACAATACTGAGTGGCTGGTTGGTAAAAAGGCAGATTAAATTCAACATCAGTAAGTGCAAAGAAATGTAAATAGGAAAAATATAACCGTAACTATACCTATGTGGTAATAGAGTCGAAATTAGCTGTAACTCAGGGAAGAGTTATTGGGAGTCACTGTGGACAGCTCTCTGAAAACATCAGCTCAGTGCTCAGCCGATATTCAGTAGAAAAACACAATGTTAGAAGTGGTTAAAAAAAAAGGATAAAAACCAAAACATTCGCAAGTATATAAACTCTGAGCACTGCAGGCAGTTGTGGCACCACCCCTCTCTTCTGCTCAGTGTTTCAAAACAGGCACTGTAGAACTTAAAAGGCACAGAGAAAAGTGATAAGAATAAGAAGAGATGGAAAGTGAATCCCATACAAGGAGAGATTAAGTACTTCTGAGTTCTGAAAAAGGACAGCTAAACCATCTATAAAATCAGGACCAGTACACAAGAAGCAAATGAAGAACAACCAGTCACTGATCATCACAGCAAAAGAAGAAGGCAGCCAGTGAAAACATGGAATGAATGCATTTAAGTAAATGAGACACATAAGTAAAATACAGATCTTGTTGCTACCAATTGTCATGGAGAGCAAAGTGCAACAGCATCCAATGCTGATAATGTACATTCCCAGAGAGCAGGTCCTTTGGTGGCTATTAAACCAATGGCCCATGGATAACTCCAGGTCAGGGTCAGCGACAGCTGGAGTCCAGGAGTAATACTGCACTGGTCGTTATCTCTAAACTGGTCTCCGTACAGGACACGGTAAAATATTTTCCTCTGTGGATGTTCTTCAAATATGTGTGTTTTTTTAAATGACTGAAAAAGAAATATTTCAGTGTATACTTACACACGACTTGAAGGCCCAGCTCTGGCTGTGGGTCCCTTGCACAGTGCCTCTTCCTAGTGAATAATACAGTTGGTCAACGACAGTGACCAACACAGCTAGACTCCAGAAAATAACTGATAACGGGTTCTTAATAATCGGAAGGTGAGGTACAGACTGAGAAACGAGTAACAACATCTCACCCCTCTGAGAGGTCTCACTTGTAATTCACACTTACTGAGCACCTGGTATTAACTTCTTCACCTGAGTAACACTGAGAGCAGCTTGGATGTGAAAGAGTGACATCTCCACAAGTCAGACTGGCAAAATACCTTCATAGACAGTTAGTTTTATATTGTTCTTACTCCACAGTTACATGGCATAACAATAAAAAAGACATTTCTTCCTCCTCCAAAGTTATGGACTATCCACACATTGGGTGAGATGGCTGGGTCAAAAGGTTGTTAAATTTTTTTGTTAGTTTCCCTTTGGATTATTGCAGTGAACAGACTCACTGTTTAGCCACAGATCACTAGATCTGACAGAAACGATAGAGTGAAAGTGTGCAGGCAAGGGTGCGGGGAACAACTCTGTTCGGTAGCAGCTCTCAGCTACACTGTATTACATACAACACTAAACTGCAACCCATGGGTCAGCAACATTATTTGAACTCAGTCTGCTGAATGAAAAACATAGAAGTTCTTGGACCTGAAAGACAGCAAGTCTGAATTGACTAGATGCCAAAAAGCAGCCACTGAAGAAAGAAAAGGATATGAAAATCTTTAGTTAAGGATTCATAGATAGAGGGTCACTTGTCCAAGTTCAGGTGACAGAGCTCAATAAATATGGACAAGCACTTCAACTTGTAAATGTTCATCGTAACTGTTACAGTAGTTCAACTTCATGAAAACCCTAGCATCAATAAATCTCTTCTGCATTTGACAGGAAGCATCTTTCAGAGCAGATAGATTCTGCAGAAAAATCAGTTTTGTTCTTTTCTGGACTTCCTCATGTAGGTACTGCAAGGTATCAATGTGCTGGTGAGTTCAACTAGGGAATAGACTGTATAATTAAATGTATTTAAGTACTTTAAATGCTGCTAAAGCACATATGTATGTACAAAACAGTACTCAGGATATTTCTTCTTAGCCATCAACTCCTGAATAAAGGAACTATGAAACCAGGCAACTCTACACTACCAGCTGCACTATGATTCACTGATCTTTTTTATCCTCACAATACTTCATGGTAGTATAATCATTCCTAGTCATGTGTGACTCATCAAAGTATTTTGTAGTAAAGACAAATGTCATAATATGCCCTATTGTAACCATGCAAATTACAAATCTTCATTTCCATACCTAAATTATGCTTTCACTGAACTTTTTCTGCTGCTCAAGCAGCTCTCACATACAAGCTAGTCAGGCATTTCAAAGTTGTTTCACAGCAAGGAGTCCTAGGCTTTCTGAGAGGTGGCCTTCTTCATTCCCTTCCACCCATGCTTTCCACATCACTGTTTTGAAAAGGTTTGCACTAGGCTCTTAACTCTTAGCTACCACCATATCTCCTCCGTATGCCTCATGTGTTTCCTGTGGCCAGAAGTTAATGTAACTTGACTTGGCAGACAAATTATACAAGATTTCCCACAGCAACTCTGAATAACTGGTCCTCTGTGGATCATCACAAACCAAGCGATACAGAGACACAAGGAAAAGTTTGACATTTTCTTTTTCTGCAGCAAGATACCATACTCTCAGTGAATTCATCTTTCTACTACCTTGGGACACGTTAATGTTAATATACTCATTGCTATCCCTGTCCACAACACATGTAATATTTTTAAGTAGAACACTTAATAGAGCCTACTTTTTAATTCTCTGCATATTAAAACTTTTTTTAAAGCATTCATAAGGGTCAATGGGTGACTGCAATGTAATTTTAGAACTGCCCATACTAACTGCCTAAATTTCCAGTTCAGATAGATGGGCTTGGCTCAAGAATAAACAATAGCTCCAAGGAAAGTAAGGATAATGTTGTGGGGTTTCTTTTAAAACCAAACACAGAAAGCAAACACTACTCCACATTTTGTGGGTAAAACAGCAGATCACAACAAAGCATACACAGCCCCATGGGGAAGCCTAAACTGAACCTCAAACTGAGGAAGGTCTTCGGTTCCAGAAGAAACTGCTGCTATCTATTCCTTCAAAGAAAACCAAGGGAATAAAGAAGAAATAATATACATTCCCTTCCCAATAGCAACTAGAATAGCAAGAGTTTTTAAATTCAAGCACAAAGGCAAACATACACTTTATATGCATCACAGATGCATACTCTCTGTGCAAGTAGATGGACAAATATTTGCATTAATACAACTTGAGCAGGGGGATGATAGGAGGCTTCCAAACAAGGGCAGAAAGGTGATATCATAAAAGTACTATGGACTGAAATATATCAGCTATTCCCTGTGATCACTCTGTTCTCTTACTCTGGAACTGCATATTTAACACATCTTAAACATATGGAGTTGATAAAGAATAAAAAACAAAGATTAATGAAGGGAAGAAAATCAAGTTTGGGCATCACTTCCCCTCCATCACCTGAAACCACTTAGCAGAACTTTAGTAAGATGAGAATTATTCCTTTAGTCTGGGGGTAAAAAAGCTTATGTTTCCTCTGATGCAGCAGTAGCCAAAAATGTAAGTGTTTACTTTATGAATGCACGTGCATTCACACATACAACTTCAGATGAAGTAGCACATGCTATCACTCACTGACATTCCCACATACAGATTTTGGCTTCTATCTGAATTACTCAGGTCAGACGAAAAAAAAAAACAACTAAACTTCTTCACCAGGTATAAATCAGTCTCCCTTTTTTCCCCATTATATTTTAAAGGTAACAATGAACTCACTCCAAAACAACATTATCAGTTTTCAAACACATAGGAACACTTTTCAGTAAAACGAAACACAGCATGATGTACTGTTGTTCAATCACAGACTGTGATTTAATTAGCCAGAGGACTGAAGAACTACAAGAAACACATACGTGATATGCGAATGATTCAGCAAGTATACTTCTTTCTTCAAAATTAACCCATAGGAATCCACTTCCCTTCTTCCTCCTCCACTTTTTATTGCCTCCTTCTTTTATCTCCTTCACCTTTTATTCCCTTATTTTATCTTTATTTACTAAGATGCTGCTTGGTGTCCTGAGGATACAAATTTTAACTGAGGTTCCAAGCTGCTGTGACCACCAAACCATCCATTGCTCTTAGGAAAGGCAAGGTGAGAGGGGAGGAAGTGTGAGTACCCCCAGAAGCATCCTCAGTGAATGCTAATAACCACCTTTTGCTTCTCATTCCCTCCCCCACTACAGTCGTTTCAAATAAATAAAGTATAAATCTTCTTGTTCTGTCCCACACTGCCACACAGCTCCACTGCACACTGTGAAACAAAATGCATCGATAAATATTTTTCAGGATAATCCACTGTGGGATAACTTTTTTAATACACTTTAGGTCATTTGCCCTTCAAAGAGAAACATAATCTGCTTTCAAATTACGCTGTTCCAAATAAGAAGATAACAGGCTCAGTTCTCATCTCTGGCTGCTCTCGCTATGTCTCAACAACATGCAGCAGCCAAAAAGCTGCCAGCCAGGAGCAGTGGAGCATCTCCTAGGGGTACCAGTCTGTGGAACCGGGCCAGCGCCGCTGGTTCTCTGCCACCTGTCCCCACCCCGCTGCACGAGAGGGGTGCCAAGGGACAGGGCGGCATGCCGTGCTGGAGTGGTGGGGCAGCCACAGCAGCTGCTACAAGGTGGAATAAATTCGAAACTGTAACCATCGTCTGCAAGGCAGTCAAGAGTCACCTTGGCTGCTCCCACAGCTGCAGAGTTTGCCCTGTGCAAATGACACCCTTGGAGCGTAGCAAGGAAGGATGTGTGAAGCCAGTCTGTGCCAGGCTGGACCCTGGAAAAGCACATTTACACTATGATGCCATTCTGACATCCGATAAAAATAATCAGAAGAGGTACCTGAAGTGTGAAAGCACCCCAATGGAAGAATCAAAGAGTCTTGTTAACTGCACGGACACCTTCATAGAAAATCAAACAAACACACTAGGTCCTCTACTAGTAAAAAGGTAATTAACACCAAAAACCACAGAGATTTTCCTCTACTCCAAGCAGCAAAAAATACCGTGATAAAGGCAAAAATAAGACAGGGCAGATGTGCAGGTTTTCCAACAGAAAAAACTCAGGTAAAGGCAAGCCTAAAAGTGAAATGTTACTGACATTCGACTGTCAGAAAAGGAAGGGTTGGACTGGCAACAGTTATGAATCTCTGAAATAAGTGGCAACTTTCCCACCACTGGCCATAAATAAAAGGCAACAAATAGGCTAAATTTCTTGTTTCTGTATGAAAAAATACAATTAAAACTTACCTAAACCCTGGAGGAGAGACTGTTCTATAAATAAATAAAAGTATGCATCACTCCTCTCCCTCACGAATATTGTATCTGTCACTCAACTAGATGTCAACTAAGCCACCTGCCTCAGTAATCCATTTTCCCTGCACAGAGCGCAGTTACTATGGTAGGTACACGGGATAACACTGGTTTGACTGACAGATGTTCAGGCTGGTGCAGGAACATGCTCACCTTTACATTGTCCTGGGGTGAGATATCTCCTATGCATTATTTGGCACTTCATTTTTGCTTTTCTAGCAAGAGCATGACTTATGGAAACACATTAATAGACTCTTGCTACTTCCTTGGATGTCAGAAAGCAGAATTCATGTTGACGCCAAGGACAGAGACCTTAACGAATAAGTTAATGAAGTCAAATACGACAGCAGAACATAAGAGGCACAAGGAGACATGAAAGAATTTTGTACAGAAAGCAGAGTACAGCGCAAGTGTTCAGCCTTCATTATGAGTTACATTGTGACAGTACGTGCTACTAAGGATATGAGCATTAGGACATGAAAGGAAAAGAAAGTAGAGTCTTTCCTCCTCCATCTCACTCCTGCTTGTCATCTGAGAAATGGGAGGAACCACAAGGACTTCACACAACTCTCCTCTCAGCAAATGGCAGGGAAGGAGTGGATAGCACTAAGAGTATCAGACCGTTCTTTATTTTCATTTGTCAGAGGAGACCCCAGATGAAGTGATGCTCTTGAAGGCATGGAATTGCAACCAAGACCCTGGCCTGATGCTTGTCAGAACAGCAATCAGAAGTGGTGCCTCTCTCTCTGCTCCCTGTTACTGCAAGCAAGCCATAAGTCTAAAAATTAGCCATAAATGAAGAATTTACGCTTTTCAACAAAGTCTTCTTGCTACTACATAAAAAGTTCAGTGCAGCACTGCCACCAGGAACTCACGGATGATCTTCGTAGGCAAAACCAAATCAAAACACTGTTCCCAAACTCAAGTCTTTCAACTCAATAATATTATTTGCAGAGTGCAGCTGAGAGTTTACGTTAATAAAATAAATATATTTAAATACTAGATGTACTACAAGTGATGACAGAGAGCATTTTTTAAAGGAGTAAGCACAA
This sequence comes from Mesitornis unicolor, assembly GCF_000695765.1. NCBI lineage: Eukaryota > Metazoa > Chordata > Aves > Mesitornithiformes > Mesitornithidae > Mesitornis > Mesitornis unicolor. The sequence goes on along the minus strand of NW_010173477.1, from coordinate 12,411 downwards.
TACATGTACAATGTTTTCCTAGTGCATTCGACTTGCAAATTCAACCAGAAATCAATAACAATGGATTGCAAGTTTGCAATTTATGTTTTTAACAGATTCCCTGGCATATTCAGTTTAGCATGGATGCTGATGACATAGGTTTTTGTTTGTTTGTAGCATAATTTGCAGCTATAGTATTTAAAAATTAATAAACTAAAAGTCATTTTCAATATACAAGCCTGAAACAGAATGGGTAAACAAATATTGACACGGTGAATCTGAAAAAGCTACGACTTCTTTGGATTACTAATGTACTATGTTATGGCTTTCCACTTAACTAAAACAATTCACAATAGTAAGCACTAAACTGGGCAAAAGGTACTTGTAGAACCAGCCTTTCTGTTGTTACAACAGCAAAAATTTCATACAAGCAAGTAAAGTACAAACATATCTATCCATGTTCATATCTGTGTCTGCTTTTTACCTCAGTATAACTTCATACCTCCCACCATACTCTTTGTAACAAGCATTTTATTTTTAACTGTTTAATGAAAACAGGTTCGGGAAAGGCAAGGACATTCGTAATACAGACCAAAAAAAGTAAATTATGATCACCATATCACTATGGGAGCAGCATTCCAGGACATATAAAGATTAAACATTACAAGTTTGCATCACACCAGGCTTCAGAAATATTCCTGGTGCTTCCTGCATTAGCTGCTCTCTGTTTATCAGATACATGTGTGGCCTCCCAGTGGTAAGCAGTGGGCTAACAAAAGTTACTTTTCAGGTACAGGTAGGCTTAGAAAGCAGAGCTGAGCTCTGAAGCTGGAACCAATTCAGGTTGCAGAGGAAGAAAACTTAGTTTTAATTGAGGACTAATTCTACTTTTGATAGCTAAATCATTCTGCCGTAACCAATTTGCTCACCCACAAAGAATTATCTGGTGTATAATTGCTTCAATACTGATTAATAAATAATAACTGGTGGAGAGACTGAGCTGGCAGTTAATAACCATCAGCTGAGGATGGGGCCTAAGGCAGAGCCTCAGGCCTTTAACCCAGGTAGTCATTAACTGACAGAAAATGTCTGGTCTTGAGGTCATTACTGCTATTACATAAAAATAATAATACATTTTTCAAACACAGAATAATTTTCTAAAAGCTACAGGCTGAACTGCACAATAACTGCAGAGTTATTTTAGAGAGAAATAATAGTTTTGGTTTTTTCCAGCAACTAAAATGATGGAACCCACTGGGGAAAAAGTTATTCTGAATAGTTGTTTAACCTGACATATATATATATATACACACATATATACACACACACACACACACACACATATATATATATTTAAGATTAATGAAAGTCAGCTCTTCAGTCTCCTCAGACTGATCACCACATTGCAGATAAGGGAATGCCCTGCCCAGCTCTCCAGCAACTCATGGACTGCTAGAAGCACTACACTACCTGCAGTCATCTTGTCTTAAGGGCAAGTATAAAACCATGGTTCCATGGTGCTGGACCTAAACTAACATGACCTGTTGGACATGCACTGTTTCTGACCCAAGACTGCTTATATGACTCTGTTCACTAGATCTTCCTGGGCAAACATGACTTTTCTCTTGTGCAGAATCACAGATGCCATTTTTGAGACCACTCTATCTTTTTGCATGATGCTGAGCCAAACTGAGTCCCTCAGACACATGCCTAAGAGAATCCAGTGCTGGGATGCTTATGCAGGCCCTCTGCACGCCAAAGAATGCTATGAAACAGCAATTATCTTATTTTCCTTTAGCCAGATTATTACAGCTCCTCCTCATTGGCCAGGATAAGACTTAACTGTACTGTAAAGTATCGAATTAAGATCTTTACTAACAAGGAGCTTGTGATCTCCAATTACATCTTAGGTAAAGTAATAACAAAAGCAGCAGTGCAATAAAGGTTGGCCTTATTGCGGCTTGACTCTTCTCACAAGATCTTCCTTAGCCTCAAGGTCTTTCTCTGCATCATGACAAATTACTCAGCACTGATGACTCTACAGTACTGTTTAATATAACTGAAACCAAGACATACTCAGCTGTAGCAGTCTCTCCAAAATGTAATGCATAAGGATTCAGCCAGCCAGTGGAGGCCTTTCCCTGGGCAGCTGACCACCTTGTGGTCAGGCCCTCGGACTGCCAGTCCGGCAACACACACTGCACCCATTTTGGAATAGGAGCAAGAGTAGCAAAGGGGAAACCACACATAATTCTTCTTTCAGCGCTGCATTCCTCCTCCCACTCACCACTACCCAGCCAGATAGCCGCATCCTTTCACTGCCGCTCACTCCCATCTGCTCCAGCACTGCCTGCACTCGCTCTTCTAACCCCTGCGCCCACAATTCCTCCTGACTCCACCCCTTTCCATAGGCTTTCTTTTTAGCAGATACTCCCCCTGACAAGAACCAAACACTTTAAAACTGCCAGTTGGCACTTTATTTCCATACGTATCTCCACACTTCATACACAGGAAAAGAGAAGAATGGTAGAAGATAAATCTCCTGAAACATCTCTTTCCAGCAATGCATCATCTCCACTGATATATTCTGCTTTTTCCCTGAGCATTCACTCCTTCCACTAACTGAAAAGAGAAATAATTAGCAGGAAAAAAAATAATTAAAATAACTTACGAGGCAGTGAGAAGGCATGCAGGATATAATGAGTTTCCATGTCCACCTGACAAAGGAATGAGAAACAGAGGATTTTGGAGAACAGAAGTATAAACATGAAGTACAGTCAAAATAAATCCAGACAGAAGAAAACTAAAGTAACAATTGTAGGATAAGGCCCAGTGGATTGAAAACACAGATAAAGATAACAATGAAGGAAAGAGACAGAGATGACGTGACAGACATGACAATCCAGCCAGCAATATTTTGCTTTTAAAAATTACTGACAAAGATCATACATAAGACGAATGATTAGGAAACACAACATATGAGTAGAAGCAAGCAAGCATAGGAAGGTAAGTGGAGATTTCTGGATTATTGTACTGTGCAAAGATGACAGTACACAAACCCCATGGATTTCACCAACTACAGCTGGCACAACTGCTAGAGCCATAGAAAAATCAGCTCAGTCTGCTCATAAGGGCATCCCTCCTCCCTCAATGCAGCATTACCTGGTAGAACTACACTGTTCCTAGTCTACAGCAGCATAGGTGATTGCACCACAGTCCCCTCCACAATTTTTTGCCTGCCCAAAGGTGAAGGCAGCTGCAGTCATTTCCTGTAATCTCAAACAAATCTGACCAACATATTATATATCTGCAATGCATATAAAAAGTCAACCCTGCTTTTAAATTACCTGCTCTGGAAGGTATTCTGAACAGACCCATATGGACTAAGGAGTTATGCTAATAATTCACATTCACTGAGCTGTGCTCCTAGAAAAAGCACTGCTTGTCTTAATTCCCCCTTCTAAATTAATTTTAGTGTATGAAATACAGAACATCATCATGTCTGCAAGAATTATACGAGATATATCAAAATTACTATTTTGATTGGCTACCTAAGCTTTCCAAAAGTCAGTTTCTGTTTATAACCTGATTTGTACTGAATCTCACTTAAGTTAAAATTAATTTTGAATTCAAAGTCATTATTTGAGAAAAACCGAACAGGTAACACTTAACCATTTTTGAGGAACAAACCTGCTTCTAATCTTATTGTTTCTGCTGTTCTTTGAGGAGTTTATCTACCCTTGACTATAGCACTTTAGTAAGATGGGTCAGCTGGAAGAGAGGTGAGATTTTAATCCTTATCATGTTGTCAAAATTGAAAAGGACAGCCCTTCCTTCCCCTCCCCTCCCTTTACAAATGTTTTGTGAGCCAAAACCAGGTTCATGAAAATGCCAGAACTAAAGTAAAAGAATATACAAGCTGAAGTCTTTCAGGTCTCCATTATACGTCTACAAAATAAATGCAATATACACTGCATTAATTGAAGAAAGATTTCGCAGTGCGAGAAATGGCCTATCAAGATGCTTCATTATGGAGAGTCAGTTAATTTTCCCAAACATTCATTTGTAGAAGCAAACTTACTTCCACCAGACATCTACTCTCATTGCCATGGATATGGGAGCAACTAAATTTTAGTGAAAAAGTGGCTTCAGATGAAAACAAGAAGTTAAGAATTGCATGTGCCAGAATTCAGGTAATTTTAAATTCACTCACTAGTGTCCATGAACTCCTGGTATTGCAATACAAGAGACTCAAAAAGATGGATTATCTCAGCAATTCATCTGAATGAACACAGCTCTGAACTAGTGTGTTTGGCAGGAGTTCATATATTAAAGGATACTCTTTCAACAAAACTCAACAGCAACCAAAGATGATCAAATTCACAAACAGTCTGAAAAATATATTTAACCAGTAACTCAGTGTAAATTATTTTGGTATTCCTGGGCATTAATGTACTTCTGTGACGGGGGCATTATAAAAAACAAGAGCTCAAACCCTGGACTAACTGAACAATTTTGTGGGATAAGAGACAATCTCAATCTATACGGGCTTTTGGTCTTCAAGTCTTTGTGAAGATTACCCAATGATTTGCACAATGGTTGGCAAAGTTCTGTATAGTGGTACAGTCAAGGCACTGGTGTATACATATGTATGTCCTATATGCACTGAACCAATAGACTCAAACATAACTATTTAGCTCCAGTAGCTACAAATTCCAAACAAACTAATATTAGGATTTTCTCTTCAGATTCCTGTCAAACCTGAAGCCTTGAGAACAGTTTTCCCAAACACAAGAACAGTAGAAAATTATCAATTATTGTCTGTAAGACATGAGTATGCCTCTGTCTCCAGGGTATCAAACCCACTCAGGCAGCAGAAGTCTACAGCATATGAGCTCTGAATAACACTACCAGAAAATGAGATTCTCCTGAAGTTAAAGAGAAAGTAATCTGTATCTTTCAAGTTGATAGTCCTGAGGTCCATCCTCCATGTTGCACGAATTTGCTTACACTAATCAGTATCAGAGCTACTGCTTGCATCTGTTTCTCAGATGAGTCTAGCTAGTATCATGCATGACAAACTTGCAAGTGTTACACTGTATTAGAGTACAAGGAACACAAGAGTACTACTAGAACCTACTAGAGTATATAGCAAAAACTCCCATCTTCTTAGAGCTAAAGGAGAATCTCAAGTAACCATAGTTTTCTAAAGCTGAAAAATACCAGATCATTCTTAAATTAAGACCAAATCCTTTAGTAGGTGGAGTGCATTACAAATAAATTCATCAATTCCTACCTGGACAGAAGTCTGTTTCAGTACTGGTTGACAGGCAGTAAGAAATGTCCTGATGTCTCAGCCTGTTCTACTAGGCCAGTGAACATTCCTCTGACTATTACAACAGCCAGAGGTAACCAATTTCTCATCACAAGAGCAATTCCTCTTGTCCAGATAATTAATCTGCTGGTAGCAACACCAAGAAACAGGTACCCACCTCTTCCTACTTATTTCTTTGCCTTGGCACTTGTGAGATCCTTTTCTAAATTAACTCAATTCACTGAGCTGTCAGAGAAACAACTTGGCAAACAAACAAAAAAACAAACCAAAAAAAAACAACCAACCACAAAACAACAAAACCAACCCCCAAAAACCTACACCAAACCCAAAGACTTTCAGCCATTACAGGTAACCACTGGGACTGCAAGCAGTTCCCACATCCTTACACTCATAGGTTAAAGCACCTCAGAAAACCACTTCCCAGCCATGCTTTCTCCTCCTCTTACGTGGGGCCAGAGGATAGTGTCATAGTCTGCTGGTCATGGAATGAAAGGGCTGGAGAGGAGTGAAAGGCACGCCAGGGACCCACTCAGCTGTCTCAGTGACAAAAAAAACCCAAGACTTATATCCTGATCACTTCAGTATGGCCACAACGAGGGACGCCAATGCAGAGGCCTGTCCTGGGTCCACCTTCCCTCATCTACACCACAGACTTGAATCTGTACTAGGGCTCTTGTAGTCACACAAAAAGCTGGATCAGACAACTGATCTGTCTGAAAACTTACCAAATTTCCATTTATTTTTTCAGCTCAGTTTTGAGACAGATCAGACAACTGCACCAAGCTGAGAGCTGGCACAAGAAAGGGAAAGAAAAACCTTCGACTCAGATCTTTCCAAAGCAGCTCAATGCTTAGACTTTCTAAAAGTGGTTATGGAGGTGTTTCTGACCTCTTCAGCCACAGAAGGGAGGCCTATAGTCCTTTCTTGTGACCCCAGGCTACAGCACAGTTACAGAGCATTTGCAGGAGTACAAGGTAAACACCCCCTTTTCTCTAGCACATAGCTTAAACTGCTGCCTAGCCCTCTGTTTCTAGAACTGGCAGTGTTTTGTTAACCACAGTAACTACAAAGGAAGGGTTTCTCTATACATTCACCTGAAAAATCAAGATGACAGGGCTGTGAAATATTCTATTAAGCTGACAGCATTTCTCTTGTATGTTTTGGCTTGTTATACAGTTCTGAGCGTGATATTTGTAAACAAAAACAAAACTGACAGAAATAAAGGATTTTCTCTCTTTTTTTTTCATGGTGTAACTCCTGGAATTGTGCCATATTTGAAAACAACAGCTCCAGAAAGTGGAGCTCCATCAACCTGGACCTACATAGGAAGCTGATAGGTTGTGAAGTCCTGCTCCTGAGCAAGAGATCTGAGATAGTTATTACTTATCAGCCACCTGAACTAGCCCAGAGCACACCAAGGGACATGTCAGTACTGAAGGAAGGAGAAGAGAAACCCTGCCAGTATTACTGCTTTCTTTTAATAAATAGTTTCACAAACACTGGTATTGAAAAGGCTTCAGGAAAACAAGAGAAAACTTTCCAAGAAAATCAATGTGGAGTGAAACAGCATATTTAAAAGCTTAAAATGTCATCAGACAACCACACCTACTAAACTAACCAGTTTCAAAAAGTATCAGACAAACCAAAAATGTTAGACAAACCTTCAGAAAAAGTCCCAAACAATACACACATTAAATAAACAGAAAAATTTTAGAAATGCTAATCAAGAAAATATTTTAAGTACTTGATGTTATGATTCCTTACAAAAAGTGAGGGTTCTCAAAATAACAAAATGTATTTGATACAACATTAGAAATACTTACAACTACTCCACTCTTGGTAACAGTTTCCCGGTATGTAAAATTGCAAACTGCCCAAGCTAGGTAATATGTGGACATGAGAGGGGTCTGTGAGAAGTGATCTGTAACCCATCCGTCTTCTTCAAAAACAGAAGTTTCAACAGGCATGTTGGACAAAGATAAGTACGTTGCTTGATGCCTGATGCTGATTTTGAAAGTGGCCTTGTAGATGGGCTCGTCAAAGCAAGGAAAGGCTTTTCTGGCATGAGTAGGAGAAAACTGCGTAACACCAAGAAACCTAGAAAATAAGTAAACAAAAAAAACAAAGCGATTACTAACTGTGAGCAGCACTTGATTCATTGATGTATCAAATAAGACATTGCTTGACTATTGTGGGTTAAGAGAGGGAAAACAAAAAAGAAAACAAACTGCACAAAGCGTTTGAATGCTTGTCACTTTCCTACTACCTGTACTGAAATGCAATTGATGTAATGGTCTACAAATTTCCTACAAATTTGCAAACACCACACTGATGTTAAATAAATAATCCCTTGCCTCATACCAAACTTCAGATTCTAGCAGCAGTTTTGTTCATCAACACGTGAAAAATAAGTTAGGCAATATTGGTTATAAGATGTAAAACAAGTAAGTGCAGTCCTCAGTTCAAACCAAGATTGAACGGCTTTCAAGGGAGTTCACACTGCCCTGAGACACCGACAGGGGCACTTTGCGTTTCTTTGGACATGAGGACTTATTGCCACAAAGTGCACTCAAGAGAGTCATTGTTTTCCACTACTGATTACTTCTGCACCAGATGCATGTAGGTGTGAGGCACACTACTATACAGCACTGCTGTGACTCTGCACGTCCAAAAAAACCCCCACACCATTCTGTGAGCTTTGCAGAATTACAAATATAAGCAAATTATTAAACAAGCAGAGAGCAGTTCACCGTTCTTCTAATCGTGCTTTTTTTCCTGGTGCATCTTATAGAGAAAAAAATCTATGTTCTCAGTTAATGGGTCAAATTATGAAAAGATCTGAGAAGGTGGAAAAGACATTTATTACGCCACCGTAGAGAACGGGAAGGCTTTACTTTGACAATAAAATCTGTAACTGTTCGCTTTGGAATGAAAGAGATCTTAATCCAGATAGAGAATAGGAACCTTTCTGGGTAGACACTTCTATTTACACATTTGGAGAAAACCTAAGTGCAGTGATCTCTTTGCACTTAAAAGGTTGAATTATGGAGTTCGATAAGAGTATTTTCTGGAGGCATGCAGAATGAGAAAATGACTATGAGCCAACTATATAACTGCAAGGTAGAACATATGTTGGCTTTTTGACTGGTATTGATTCATGTCTCACTTTCCAAGGTTCCATCAGTGGAAATAACCATGCAACTTTAGATATCAGTTAAGGATTTATCAGAATTTTAGAGGCTGACTAATCATCTGCTATTCCTCTGGGGGAAAACGATGGGTGGGTAGAGTTGATAAAATGAAAATGGTAGTACCTATTATTAATCAGTCTATAAGCATTATTCTGCAATATGGTACTCTTTAACACTGAGAGTGAAAAAAACAGGTAGCCTATAAGTAAAATAAAGTATCTAATTAACTTCTTCTAAAACTTACTGGGTTTTATACATCTTTCGGAGCATTATTTTATAAAAAACAGTGAAGAAATAAACTTCTTGAAATGTTGCACTTTTATCTTGCTATAGTGCATCCACGCCTAACAGAACTACATACATGCTTTCCAGTGAAATTATCACCTCTTTCAAATAAAGCTAATGTTTAAAAAACTTGAAAAATTTTTCCATCACTGAAGCAGTTACCATTGGTCTTTTGTCTAAAATAAAAAGCTTTATTTGGCTAGTAATTATTGAAGGAATTAATCATATCGCATTCTTCTTGTCTCATTACAAAACATGGATTACTAAAACCATAATTCTGCATAAGGTTGATAAATACAAGGTAACAAGTTGGTGCCAAGTATTCCAGTGTTAATCCAACCAAATTCTATATTATCAGTGGATTTGCACCAGTGCAACAAAGCCAAATCAGCCAATTAAATGAAGCAAAGCAACTTAATTTATATGCAAAGTATTTCAAGTGGACCTGATTCTGCATTCTGGGCACACTCTAAACAACCATAGACATCAACAGAAGCTTCAAGTGAGCATGGAAAACTGTACTGGCCTGTTATTAATAAAGCAAGAACGATGAACTTTCCTCTGCAATTAACAATTTTAATGAGCTCAAACTCACATGTAAATGCATACTTAGGGAATACTGCATATATTCTGACACTCTCTAAATAAGGAAGCATTTTTTCCCCCTACTTTTTGGAGATCGTATTGGTACTTGTTATGTTTTAGGCAATTGAAACAATCCCTTCTCCAGACTAACAGAACCTGATAAACTCTGCGTCTTCTGTATTCTCATAGACAGATATAGCTGCATACACGTAAATGGGCAGTCAATATTTCATACTAAAAATACATCAACTACCAATACCAGTGATATTTATAACATGTGCATTACTATCAAACATCGATTTGCTTGTTGTGCCATAAAGCAAAACAAACAAAAAGTCAAAAACTGCTTCCCAAAGACTAAATCCTTAAAAAAATCTTTAAAAAAAAAAAACTTAATCTATGTTTATGTATTTCTCTCTGTGCTAGGAAGAAAAAAACAAGCAGAACTTCTATATCACGCCAAAAGTGAAGAGCAGGCTGAGGATTTCATCCATCTCTCTACACAACTCTCTGGGCACTGACATTTTTATCTCCAATTCCCCAAAATATCACCATAAAAAGTTGTACTCCTGGAAATAACAGCATTGCAGCCTGTCTTCTCAGCATACCCACAGCAGTAATTTGCAGGTATTTTAATTCCACCTTATCTATTAAGGTAAGACATGTGTTTCCTCAACAACCTATCTATTTTGACATCCTAGTTGTTATAAGATGGAAGAATACGTGTTTGTTTTGTCTATCTGATGCAAGAACTTTTTTTTCCTTCTCATTTATGCCAAAGTTTGATGTTCTTTTAAATTATGCGTGCACATTCTTATGGTGCTCTACAGCAGCTCTGTATTGAATGTCTGTTGATTACTGCCAGTAAATTCTGGCACATAACGCAAAGTAAATTTGCAGCATATCACTTGCATTTCACGTTTCAATTAAAGTAGCAAAGATTCCAGCAGGAAAATAAATACTTTTATGTGCTATCAACATTTCGGGTTCATTTATGACTTTCACCTGTGAAGAACACAGAAAATGAACCAACTTTAGGAAAAGAAAATTATAAAGAAAGCATTACTACGTTTGTGAAGTCTCACAACCAGAGTTATTCACTCCTCATGCACAACAAAAGTGAAAAATTATGGTTTAGACCCTTTTATTACAACTACTATTCCAATGAGGTTGCTGTGTTTTAATCAAATGTAAAGATGTCAAAAAGCTAAAGCCCTGCTAGAACATCAAGATCTTTCAGAGTGTAATAAAAGCCTGTCTGTCTATCATAGTAGAAGCTGTCCATGCTTAAGGACTACAAATGGTTATATGCATTACATTAAAAATGCAAATTGCTACATCCTCTGAACAAATAAGTTTCCTGGTTTAAAATGTGTATTATTTACTTTATAATACAGTGAGCCAATAAACTTGTGAAAGTTGAAAAGAAAAACCAGTTCTTCTATTAAACACCTGAAACTACAACCACCCACCGACTAGTTTTAAAAACAGCATTTTACTGAGAAAGATATAAATGAGCTGATATAAAGAAAAAGAGCTGCTGATTTCAATATAACAAGGCTACCTTACAGAAGATAAGGATTTTGCTCAATATGACTACATTCAAGTGTACTAAAAACAATACAATTTGTATCTGAAAAGTTACACAGAGTACTGGGAAACATATTTTACCATTGCGTTTCACTCCACGTCTTTAACTAACTTAATTCAAAAAGTGAATAGGCCTTTTTTTACTGTTTGAGGTTTTTTTAAATCATAACTGGGGCATGGGTATTGAAGTATAATACAGTAACTCTGGAGAAATGTCACTGCAGCACCTATTTGACAGTTCAATTATTCCTATACAAAGTCTAAATACACAAGAATAATAACTGCTTAAATAATTTCTTGGGTTTGTAAAGTGAATTATACCCCCTGCTGTCAGCAGTATTTTGTCTTCTGATTTGCCCATTTCCATACAGGTCTGCACAAACTCCCGATTGCCCCAGTCATTCACTTCTCAGGAATAAAAGGCATTTTATCTACATCTTTTCCTACAACTATGCTTTTTCAAATTTCCATTTTATTCCACTGCAATGACAAATGCCCAAACTTATTACAGTCCTGCTTACAGTTCTTACATCAGGCTGTTTACAATTGCCAGTAATCATAGTAATGAAAGTATGTTTTAATACAAGGGCTGTTGATTTAATTGAGTTGGTGAGCACTCTTTTTCTCTTTTACTATTTTTACCTAATTCTCTCAACTATAAACTCCACAATTCACTTTGCAGTATAGAACAGTAAGATTCAGGAAGAGAGAACCTGTCACGGCATGGATGTTTCAAGAAAGGACATCTTAAAAATAAACTAATCCTGAAATGATAATCCAGGCCAAAACTATCAATAAGTCTATCCTATCTTTCTTTTCTATTACAAAGACTGGTTGTGGCTAGAAAACTATTTTAATGATAAAAAAAGCCTCTGTACCTGCCTGAACAAGGAGCTCCACAGTGACCCTGCCTACCATAACAAGAACCTCAACAGGAACCCAAGGGCAACAATAACGGGAATAAATACAGATCAAGATTAGATCTTGCTCTGCATGAAGGTAGTGAACGCTGACCAGGTTTGGGGTGTAAACCTGCAGCAGTTCAGTTGCAGCAGGTGGCGTAAACGTATTTCCCTGAAGTGAAATTGGATCCCACTACCTTTTTCTTCAAATAATGGAAGGAGGGGAAAAAAAAGCAAACAACAGAGCAGCTTCGCCCCTCTACGCGCTGCTATTTATGACCTGGCAATGCAGAGGTCACACGGGGACACATGGCAGCTGGACACAGAAGAGTTTATTAAGCAGACCCGGAGTCTTCGTCCCGCGACTGTCCCGACAGGGACAGATGGGGCGGTGCGTTTCACTCCTGCCACCCTTGGAAGTTCACTCGTTGCCACCGTCCCTTTCCAAATTGCGCAGCGGCACCCCACGACCCGCAGCCCTTCCCGCCCGAGATGGGGCGCGCAGGTGTAGCGCTCCGCTCACCTGGCGGCGGCCCCGGCTGAC
>NW_010173476.1:0-460 GCF_000695765.1 Mesitornis unicolor | reverse complement strand
AACTTGACTTCAATTATACTTTGATAAGAGACATAAGTTGGGGATTATATAGAAAGGAGGACACTCCTAGAGGCACATTGGCCAAAACTTAAGAATTCTTAACTCAGCTGTGTCTGGTAATATTCCCAACCAGCCTATCGAACCTGTATTTGTTAAATGTCAGTGGGATGTTGTCTTGGTGAATTAAGTTTTGTCTGCTTAATTTCAGTTGCAGATTAAAGCTTGTTTAAGTTCATTATTTGTGTGTGTGTAGCCATTTTGGTGCGATTCTGTGACACCCTCCAACACCTCCTCAACATCTTCCAGCTCCTTTTTTAGCTGCTTCACATAAGGGGCCTGTTGCTGCTGCTGGGCACCAGTAACTTGCCCCGTGCCTTCCCATGTGGGCTCTCACACCCACCAAGCAGAGTATGACAGAATCGTTATGGTTGGAAAAGACTTCTAAGAACATCAAGTCCAA
>NW_010173475.1:5324-8556 GCF_000695765.1 Mesitornis unicolor | reverse complement strand
GGGAGCTTTCCAGGTCCCTTTCAGCTCCTGACGCTCTATGATTCTGTAAAGGAAAGCCCTCTCTCCTTTCAAGACACACAACTCCCCCAGGTGAACTGACCGTCTGCCTTGTGTCCAAGCCTTTTGAAACCTCCTAGGGTCTCGTTTTGAGGATGCTGAGGACAAATCTGGTCTAAATAACACTTCTACACGCCTCAGGAGAGACAGAAAGTGAACATAACCTTCTCCGGTGTCTGACCGCATGCCATACCCATATGAAGGGAGGCCAGAAGCACGACTGCGCCTGTGATGGCATGCACCGAGCTAGAAGCTTCTCTGTTGGTCCAAAGAGCACTGCCAAAACTGGAACTCAAGAGTCCTTAGCTGCAAAAGCTGACCTGAAGGGATGGGTTTCTTGGTAGGTTCCCCTAAGACACAGTGCCCTTCATATGAGGCATATTCTTTTAAAACTCTCAGTGTAAAGCAGAGAGTTGAAGTAAAAGCCTGCCTGGGGAGAACTCACTCTATAAACACACGCAGCGACATGAACAGATTGTTCCTTTCAGCTTACAGAAAAGTACCAGTACTTTACAAAGAAACCCAGGACATTATAGGGCAATTACAAGCACGAACCTCTTAATCTGCGAATTTTAATTTCCTTGGTTCCCAGTGTCTGTGCCAACGTTACATGCAGTGTTTGTGCAAAGCACGGGAGGCTCCCTCTGAGCATCAGGAAACACCGTTCCGCTGCGAGGGTGCCCGAGCACTGGCACAGGTTGCCCAGGGAGGTGGTGGGAGCTCCCTCCTTGCAAATATTCAAAAGGCACCTGGATGCGGGCAACCGGCTCCGGGTGTCCCTGCTTGAGCAGGGGGATCAGACCTTCCAACCTCAGCCTTCCTGTGATTCTGTCATACAAATGTGTCCTCCTACTATAAAATTGTCATAGGGGGATGTACGCAGTTACTTCTACGCCTGCACGTTCTAACAGAGGAATTAAAAACGCCCCGCTTCATTCTCTTTGCACAACTGGGAGGCTACTCACTTGTTTTCGTTTGTTGGGTCGTATCTAGGAAAGGGATCGTGATCGTTGTCATTGAAATCGTAACTTGCCTCCGGGTCCTACATTTAAAAAAACAGAATAAATTCGGACAAACAGAAAACGCATTTTAAACCGTGCCACAAAATGGCTCCTAGAGCGTGTATTTATTTATCTGCTGTGCCTCGTGTTGACAGCAGTCAAGTTGGTAGAATGTGATGGGCATGAACAACTCCATAAATTTTCCATGGAACTTTAATAATTCAGCATTAAACCACTGTACGCAAACATGCCTGGGAACTAAAGCCGACGAGGGGAAAAAGAAAACAGCAGAGAAGCCACCCCATATCACTGCTGAGTAACATTCAGCTTCCTGCGACACAGACCAGGATCCCAATTATGCCTGAGGCAAATACTTCAGCCTCTGTACTGCGGGAGCAGACTTACAGAACGGAGAGCAAGCTGGAGCGGTGTCCGCACAGAGAATTTACAATGGATTAATTTACTGCACAGCATTCGAATGCCCAAACTTACATAGTTGGCATAGATGTCAGTGTGGTTCCACTCCAAGCCATCGTCTAGGACCGTGATGACGACGCCCTTGCCTGTAATGCCTTTTTGCCATACAGGAATAACGTGGAGGTCCAGCTTGGGCAGGGATGGTGTTATTCTTGTATCTTGCTGCAGGACAGACAGGATTACATTATGTGGGCATTTTTATCCATCTATACGACACAGGCCCAAAGTCATGGTTTAAACGCGCTCTAAACCGCCCCAGCCTGAACCTGTGTGTGTTGCTCAAATTTTGCAAGGCTAAAACAAAAACCAGTTTCTTCCAATACTGCCAGCGCCGGAAAATTCACTGCATCTCTTGAAGATCAGCACTGAACAAAGAGCATCTTGTGCTGTCGGAGGCAGGCGGCAGAGACACAGGACCGGCAGCGTTGCACCGACAACCCTTGGAGCTTTGGGTTAATCATCAGACCTGCTAATGTTTGTTCTCCTCGCTTAATGAGGAGCCAAGACAGCGCCCGAGGTGCGCGCTCTCCAAATGTGCCTTCTCCTCTGAAGTTCGAGTTAGCCAGAGCAAAATCATTAACGGATGAAAACCTGGGGTAGTCGTTTCGTTAGGAGCAACCGTGCCGCATCACAACGTTCTGTTTACTACCCTCATTACTGCTCCCGTGGTAAATCAAGTGGAAGCGTGAATCACCCGCAGCCTTCTCCTCCAAAGTTCTCTGAATAGGAGCTCCTAAATGGGCCGTTTTCCCTCTCCGATATCAAATGTTCGGCACACACATCTAATTTGGAAAACGTGCTTACAACCAAACATGCAACCGAAATACAAATGCAAAAGGGAAAAAGCACTTTCTTTCTGTCTCTCCGTGCATAATTAAATTAGATGATCGCAGGTTTTTAATTTATTTGTTTGTGACGAATGTGGCCTAAATTATGAGGCTTAGGAAAATAAATTTGCTACGGGAATGACCTTCCTTTCACTTTATGCTTTCTTTTCTGACTGCTGCCATTCAGAAAATTATTTGAGGTTTCAAGTTTTGCTCTCTAGAATCCGTCAAATAATTGTTTATTTTTCTGGTGACGTGTGAAGGTGCAAGGAATAGACCTAAAAACTGCTGCCATAAAATCACAGTAATAAGGTAATAATTATTTATTTACTGCAAGGCAAGGAATATATTTTGGAAGAAAATACTTAACACATTTATGCATTTA
Organism: Mesitornis unicolor; assembly: GCF_000695765.1. Taxonomy (NCBI): domain Eukaryota; kingdom Metazoa; phylum Chordata; class Aves; order Mesitornithiformes; family Mesitornithidae; genus Mesitornis; species Mesitornis unicolor. Next base: position 5,809 of record NW_010173475.1, on the reverse strand, counting down.
ATTGGAAAAAAAACCCAGAACTGATGTGCACTGCAAACATCGCATTCCTCTTTCTCATGTGGGAAAAGGAGAGGGAAAAGAAGTGAAAACCATTAAAAGGTGGAAAAAGGAGCCATGCCTCCTGGAGAGCAGAACATTGCTTTTTTCACAAAACTGGTTATCTGAATTCAGACTGTGCTTGTCCAATACAGATACCTCAGAAGCTTCCTCCTTCCTGCTGGAAACAGGCGAAGAAGCAAACAGATATCCAGCTTAAAATAAACGTTAAATCCTTAATGACAACCATTCTTTATGTGGAAGGAATCTTCACAGAAACATCATACGCTATGCGCTTTACAGTTTATTTTTCCTAGCTTAAACAAAGGAAAGAGGCAGCCTGGAGTTCGGCCTGTTTTCTCTAAGCTGGACTGGAGGGAGGTATTTCAGCCGCTTGGGCCATGTCTGTGCTTGACCTTTCTTTTTGATGTGCTACACCCACCTCTATT